>NW_008608908.1:9840-18984 GCF_000691845.1 Merops nubicus | reverse complement strand
CTTTACTCAAGCAGCATTGAGCCCACCTAGCAATTTATGCCCCCTCTGGTGATCCAAAACCCTTGTGCATGTAGAACAAGTACAACCCAGGAAGCACCAGCATCAACACTTCCCCATGCTTTCAGCAGCAGCCCCAACTCCAACACAGCCTTGAGACACTAAACCTCTTAGAAACAAGAGCTTTTACAGTATCTTGCCTTCCAGATAAAAGAGACTTAATTATATTATTCCCTGGACTATTTAAACTTTCATAATTAAGAGACTAAGGGAGGCAGAATTTACAACTTAAATGCAGTTTTATAAACAGATCTCCTGGATTTTAATGTAGCTTTATTTAAGCATCTGAACATCAACAGATCCAGAGCCCAGTTAACATTGTTCATGATTTCAGCATGTTTAGCATATATATTTCATATCTTACACCTGATGGAGAAAGCCACAGCATGTCTGATTGCCCCAGTGTGATTTGCTAAGCCAGGGCACTCCCCAGCAGCTTGCCAGGAGCCACTCTGGAGATGGCTGCAGCTTCCCCCCTCTGTACACATGGGAGGCCTCCAAGCTTCTCATGCCTTGGCTCACAGCACTCCACACTGGAGCCAGCCTGTTCATCTGATGCAGAGTATTACAGCCAGGACCTGCAGGTCCTGGAGCCTCCTCTTCCTTCTGATGGAAGAGAGCAGACCTTGGGTGTATGGTAGGACCACCTGAACCACCCCCCCTTAAGGGCATGATCAGCAGTAGCTATTACAAGTTATCTGCCTCTGCCCATACAGAAGGTTGTTTTTTTTATATCAAACAATACTGAACAGGGTCAGACTTGTTTCAGTGAAGCCTGCTCTGTCCCAGGGATCTAGAGGAGCTCAGTCCACAGAGGATTCTCATTCTGCTCCTTAACACTGAGGGAATGAAAAGGGGAAGTAACAGGAGGGCAGGTTTCTTTCCAGCACCAAGCTCAATCAGCATTAGCCTTGTATTTAGGTCAAGAGGTGTCACAGGAACTGTCAGCTGTTAAAGTGAGGAGGACAAGAGAAAAGAACAATCAGGCAGCTTGGTAGACTGCATTCATGAAAAACACTGGCAAAGCATCTAACAACTTAATGTGGGGACAAGAGGTGCAGAGGAAACCCAAATGCTCCTCTTCAAATGCTACCAACCCCAGGAGACACCCCAACACACTGGCCAGTTGTGTTTGTATCTGACACATGACAAAAGACCAGGAATTTAAAAGTAGCTTAAAAACTTTAAAAGCCAGATCCTGAAGCAATTTGCTGCTTCTGGGAGAGTAGATTAGACAGTCCAGCTGCTTTTTATCCAGCTCTTTTCTCTCACTTGCACTACAATCACCCATTTCAGAAGAGGCCAAACCTGTGGAATTATGTCAGTTAGTGCCTCCAGCACATCAGCTGGAAAATGATGCTACATGATCTACTCATCAGCACAAGTGACTTGAAACTATTAAAATAGTGCAATCTTAAATGAGCAGATAGTGTTTGGGGGGTTTGGTTCCTTCCCCAGGGCAGAGGACAAGGTGTGGAGTGCAAAGAGGAAAGACAATTAGTTAAAAAAGGATCCTGCATTCAAGCTGATGTCTGAGATAAGTTTATCCCCCAAATCTTAATGCCAGCATCTAGATAAAATCAGCTGTCTGTATCCTGTCCCACCCCACTGTGGGGCCTCACAGACGGAATCTCTGAGTCAGAGGAGTAACTGTACCAGGTGACAGGTGTGTGTACCTGGTGTTCAAGAGGTTTCCTAGTCTCTTGATCTCTGCTTGCAGGACTCTGGACATTCTCAGTCCCTGACACATATAAGCCCCATTTGGAGCAATGCAACAATCCCCACATTTCATTTTCCCCTCCATTCAAAGGTTATTTCTTCTCACCAGCACCATTCACCTCACCCCACTTCCTGTCCAGAACAGCAGCAACACCTCTTACTCCCACTGGCCTCTGCTCAGAGGCCAACTAATCTGTCTTGATCCTCATCCTGATCCCAAGCTTCCCCCATGCTGTGTCCGAGGCAAGAAGCCACCTCATTCAGAGTCATGTTTGTTCAGGGACTCCTTGGCTAACCTGGTAGGAATCGAGGGGAGAAAGGGGAGGATCTGGGGAAAAGGGGACTGGAATGGCCTTTTGCTTCTTTCTAGTGGGTCAGAGGCTTTTCCCTTTTTTCTTTTCTCTCCAGGTGTTCAGGCTTGCTCTTTGTCTGCCCTCCAGAGCCGCTCTTTGACCTCCAGGGGCAGTGTGTTGAAGAGGTCCTCCTCCACCACGAGGCCGCTGCGCTTGAGCAGCGGGCACTCCCCCAGCTCCACGGGCAGGCACTCCAGGCGGTTCCCGCGCAGCTCGATCTGCGACAGGCTCGTCAGCTCCCCCACCCGCGACGGCAGCGACTGCAGCACGTTGTTCCCCAGGTTCAAGGTTCTCAGCTTCCTGCACTGGAACAGCTCCGGTGGCAGACTCTCAATCTGAAAAATAAAGAAATCAAATCAAATCCAGGCGAAGTCTCCAGCGAACAGGACACATGCTCCTGAGAGAGCACCGAGCCTGCACAGTGCTCTGAGGTTTACAGAACGTGGTTTCAGTCACCCACTCCTCCCTTGAGTGAGCTCCTGCTTTCCACCATAAGGAATATTCCCAAAGGAAAAGTCACTGTGCCACGATGGTGTGGATTCCTCTCTCAGACAACATTGCGTTAGTTAAAGGATCACCGAAGATGGTGGCTAAAGCAGAAGACATCACCAAGGACAGGATTAGAGGACCAGAAGCCTGCTCACAGCTGGTCTATGCTATACATATTCTCATCAGTATTAGTTAGATGCTTCCCATCCCAACCCCTCTGCACCATCACTGGATCCTAACTCCTTTGCTTTAAGTAGCTATTATACAATTGGTGTTATACTGAACACCATAAAGAGTAGATACAGCCAGGACTCCTAGTTCTGCTGTAGCAAGAGGAGAGTCTACATGGGTACAACCTCCAGGCCCTGACAACTGGGACTACTCCTCCATTATTTTTGTAGGGCTTTGAGATGTTGCAAAGGCTTTCTAGGCTCCAAAGCATAGGGTTTTTTAACAGTGTCAAAATGCAACACCACAAAAAAAAAAACAAAACAGAAACTGGTTGTTAGCTTTCCCACCACCACCTTCATGCAGCCATGAGTCATTAATTAAATAATGGTTATTTCTATTAAAGCCTTGTAATAGTCCAGTACTCCCAGAGAATTTCCAGGAAAACAATATGGCCACAGTTTAACAAACACTAGGGCATGAACTAAGTGTAGGAATTCAGGATTCTGCCTTTAATTCAAAGTCTCATCTTGGAGGCTATGACTTACCTTTAAATGCAACAATGTCCTTCTTAAAATTTAAATCATGCATTATATAACTTACAGCTAAATTAGTCTCTAATCAATTCTGAATGAGATGGAGACCAAAGAAAAGCCAAGAGCAGACCAGGCCAATTAAAGACTGTTCAAGTCAGTCATGGTTCCTGGTACTGTTGAGTGTTTTGCAAACAGCAACATGCAATGAAATGATCACAGCCTCCTGAAAGTAACAGTGCTATTTAAGGGACAAGTCCTGGTTTAGGAAGGAAGCAGTGTGCTGTAACACAGCCTGCTTCCCAGAATGGCACACTGGTACCAGCCAGCTCCAGAAGTCTGTTTGCTAAGGCTGCTAAGCTAGGAGAGGAGATTTGATGTCTCTCCTAGCTGGAGGTAATTCCTGGCCTAGGGAAATGCCAGCCTACCAGTGCTTGTGGTCCTTGCTGTCTCCACTTACTGTAACCAGCCAGGCTCTCAGAGCCCCAGGGCAATTGTGACCCCAGGCACCTGCAGAGGACACAGACAGCTCTGCTGTTTCACTGTGTCCTCACCACCTTTTGCTTCAGAACACACTGGAGCAAAGGCTGCTTCAGCCTTCCCGTTGTGTTAGGGTTTTTTTCAGAAAGAAATGAGTGGTGCCACACTGGGCTGCAGAAAACAGAGCTGCCTCTAACTCCTTTCCATCCAAGAGACACTCCACCCCAAGACTGCAGAGTAACCCATGAAGCTGTGGCAGGAAGGTTGCCAGAAGACAAATGCTACAGAATTATCCAAGTTCTGAACAGTAGTTTAAGAATTTAAGACTCCCTTATTTTTGGTTAATTCTACCCTCAAACCACCCATACCAGCCTCAGTTGCTTTGAGAAAATATTTTGGCTTTTAGCTTAATAGGAAGCAATGTGTGCATACCATGAAGTTTAGCAGAGGTTAAGCCACCCCAGGACACATGCAGCCATCCAGCCTGTCAGTGCTGGGAAAGCTGAGGGAGCAGCTATGGAACTGGAGGAGCTGCACAGCTTCTCTGCCGCTCCCCTCCAGTGGCACAACACAGACCTGAGCTTTCAGACACCAACTTGAAATGCTGGCTGGAGTTTTAGGACTGAGAGCTGTCCTACTGAACTGCACTAGCAATTAAATACCTGATTTGAGAGCACTTCCCCTGTGAAAAGCCAAAGCATACAGAGCTGCTCTGCCTGCCTCTCACAGGCCACCTGACAGTGTCCCGTTATGAATGCATCTTGCCAAGAGCAGCAAGGATCCCAGAAGCCACTAATTAGATCTGTCTGCAATTTGTAGTTACATTAAAGCTTTTTCAACTTCAGGTGAGAGACTCCAATAGGAAAAGATCCTCCAGGAATTTGCAGACAAGATGAATGAAAAGTTCAACTCAGCACATCTGTCTGTGCAGTCACAGACTGATCTCTGTGATATTGTAAATGAAGTCTCCTTAATCCCAAGCACAGGAACAAAGATTCAGGACAAAACATGGGTAGAGTTTGCTTTAAGCACAAAAACACCCTCATACATAGGGCAAGAAACAGCTTGTGGTAATCAGATAGTACAGCACACTTGGTCATGCCCTCCAACCTGCCCTGCACTGAGACTTAAAGAGTTAAGGCTCAGACTGAATCTATCTGGGACTAGAGAAGAAAACCCACAGGCATCACGCTGAGGCACAGCAAGCTGCCATCATATTCCCTCCCCTCTGAAGGTCAAGGAACTGCCAGAGTTCACACTTTCACAGCTAAGTGACTGCCAGTTGATAAAGCCAGTTCAGTTCACTCTGCCCCAAGTAAGGACACTGCAGAAGATTGCTTTGCTCTCTCCAAAGTCACCTTTGTGGAACAAGACAATGTGTTTTAAAATTAGGGTGACAGACCACTGGAGTAGGTTGCCCAGACAGGTGCTGGAGGCCCCATCCCTGGGGACACTCAAGATCAGGCTGGATGAAGCTGAGTAGCTTGATCTAGTTGGAGATGTCCCTGCTTATAGCAGGGGAGGAGGTTGGACTAGATGACCTTTGGAGGTCCCTTCCAGCCCAGACATTCTATGAAAATTGAGAGCCACTTTTCATCAGTCTGTCTATACCCAGCTACTCACGAGAAGTGTGTGCTTACAGAACCAAACTACAGAGTATTCCCTGGAAATGCAGAGTACTATAAGCAAAGCTGTGAGCCCCACACAGGCCCTTGAGGGCTGCTGCCATAGTGTATGTACATCTCTGAAGTATTTAGGCCTAAGTGCACAGTTCTAGATTAAGACTACAGTTTCTCAGATCTCCATGTTAAGCCCCAAACTGATGTCAATCTAGACATTACAAGTTTCCAACCAAAGAGAAACAACTGACAGGATTTTCTGAACAGCTTCCAATTAGCACTTAGAAGCAGTTTCACTGTTAAAAAAAGGAAAAGCTACACAACAATGTCTGCTGGAAGAGAAGCTTGTCCTTGGAGTCATTTGCAACACTTTGCCTTAGATAAACCCCTTGGAGAGAAACAAAAGCTTGAGAGCTTGCATAGAATGGCAGTGCCAGGAGTATTTCACACACCACTGTCACATATTTAATCACACAGACAGCAAAAGTGCCAGAGCTACTCACACAGGAATGCTCAGCTCCGTGCTCACTTACCCTGTTGGCTGTCACAGCCAGATTCTGCAGGTTCTGTAGAAGTCCTACGTCTGGTGGTATGAAAGTCAAGTTGTTGTGGCTGAGATCCAAATAGCGAAGCTTTCGGCAATAGAAGAGCTGTGTGGGGATCTTCTCGATCTTGTTACGGTTCAGGTAAAGGCGTTCTAGATTGGTTAGGTTGCCTATTTGCATGGGGATGTAGGCAATGTGGTTGTACCACAACTTAAGGCAAGTGAGACGATGTAAATGCTGGAAGCTGATGATTTCTTCAATGGTCTTTAGGTTATTGTCTTTGAGGTCTATCTCCTGCAGATTGTGGAGGCTGAAGATAGAGTGAGGAATGCGTTCCAAGTCACAACGGATCAGCTCAAGCTCTGTCAAGTTGACCATTTTCTTAAGGCTGTTGAGAACAATGAGCTTGGTGCCCTCATTGTTGATGGAGAGCTTCTGAAGATGCACACCAACATCTGTCACCACCTGCGGCAGCTTGGTGAGGTTACTCTTCAGCCTCAACACCTTCAGCCTCTTCAGCTCCCTCAATCCATCTATCACAATGTACCGGTTGTTTTCAGCACTCAAATTCCCTGTCAGATGAAGCTCCTCTAGTGTCTTCAGGCTATAAATCCAAAGAGGAATCTCCTTGATGTCTGTGAACTTGATGTGGAGAGATTTCAAATTCTCCCTCAAGAAGGCAAGGGCTGGAGCTTCAATTTTGGCAGCTGTGTGGTAGAGCCACAGTTCCTTAAGGCTGGTGAGCTGAGCAATGCTTGGGGGAATAGTGACATCAGGGATGAGCTCCAGCTTCAAGACTTCCAGCTCATTGCCACTCAACATGAAGAGATGCAATTCCAGCTTGTCCTGGGAGTTCTTGGTGATCCTCTGGCGCAGCTTCTCCAAAGTCCACTCGTTGTTGAGGTTCAGCTGCCGCAGTTTGTTCTCACTCACCTCTGACAGAAAGACTGCAAAGCGCTTGGAGTAGAGGGGGTCGTACTGATCGATCAGATGGAGCATAAAAGCAAAGTCATTTTTCACATCAGGAATGTCACTGTAGCTGCTCTCCTCCCGGATGGACTCAAAGGAGTATTTCTTGAGCGATCGCCTCAGCATCCACCAGAGCGTGTACATGCAGATCAAGCCATAGAAGATCACCAGACTGATGTAGAAAGAGGCCAAGATTTTGAAGAGCGTGGCCAGAGGATGAGCACAGCGGTACATCCGGTAGCCAGTCAGGCTCTCGATGTCCACTTTGCAGTCAACATCAAACGTTATGTTGTTGACATAGTAAACAGTATAGCAGATGATCAGAATGAACTTGATGACTTTGATGATGGTCTGTCTCATGTACAGGCGATAAACTATATCTCCCTCTTCCACGTGCGTGCGGAACTTCTTCACTTTCTCAAAGAGTGCTTTGGCCTGCTCCCCTTCCTTTTTGTCCAAGACACCGGTCTCAGATCGGTCCACAATCCCTTGCTCAATTCGAGACTTTGTTCTCTGCAGCATGGGAACGGTGGCTTCCACATCCTCACTGACTGTGGAGGATTTCTTGTCCATGGAGCCATTCATTTTCCCAAATGCTGGCTTGGTATCGCTCTCTTCCACCACTGTCTCAGATAACGCTCTCGTTGTCCATGGAGAGTCAAAACACTTAAGCAATATAGACACAAAATGCTCCAGCTTGGAGCTGGTCCTTGGGAATTTGAACCAGAAGTTGCTACAAGCCAGGAAGATGAGAGTGTGTAGCAGCACCAGATAAGGGAAGTACTTGGCAAACCAGTGGAGGCGGTTCTCATAGCACACCGCGTCCACGTAGTTATACTGGTGCCGGTCCAGGTCGTACTGGATCCCCGTGGGGCCGGCGTCCGCAGAGGGGACGAGACTGGAGTTATAGTAGGTACGCTCCGGAATGGCAACCGTCCAACCTCTGACCGAGTCGTTGCAGGAGTCTTTGGTAATCCATTTACAGGGCAAGCAGATCATTTTGTCCTGGGTGACCTGGAGCGTGCCCCCGAACACGGCGATCATCAGCATGACGATGGAGATGTAGTCGGTGAAGACGTCCCACCATGGCTTCAGGATGCGGTACGCCGGCTGCGTGTCCGCGAAGTAGCGCAGCTCCGTGACTGGAATCATGGCTCACCTGAAAGGAAACCAGAAACAGGACATTTACTAGCTCAGACTGCCTTGTGATTTTCAAGAAGGCATCAGGAAACTCGTGTTGAGCGCTGGCATGGCAAGACTGGAATCAGCCAAGACCCAACTTCGAGTCACCCAGAGACAAATGAATGAGGCTTCCTGTGAGTAACCTGCTGCAGCTAATGCTGTGAAGTCAGTTTGTTCCTGTCTTCCCTGACAGCTGAATTGCCACTAAACATCAGAACTGATACTTATCATCAGGAGTCTATTGGGCAAGACATTCACACTTAAAGAAAGCTCACTGGACAGATTTAAACTACCCCAGCCAGACCAGTACTTGGAAGTTTACTGGTTTCTCTAGGGATTTTATTTCAAGGATGAAGGAGTTTGCCAGTGCTGTTAGAAGAGATAAAATCCATGTACAGAGCATATATGTCATGAGCTTTTTTAGAGAGCTAGAAAATACTAACTCTGCATTTGTGTGGTTCCCAAACTGCAGGGGCAAGGAAGAGGATTTACTTACAATACAGTTATTTCCTAGAACTTCACTGATATAGCTCAATACCACACTGATAAAATAAGCTGGAAAATAGAACAAAGTTGGCTGTTATAATGACTTTTCCTTCCATGTAAGTACTTTTGGCTTCCCTCCTCTGCATTAATTCTCCAAGGAAAGATTAGTTAGTTACTCTCTGATAGATTCAGTACTGAAATCCTGTAGCAGCTGCTCTTTGCCTTACTTACTTCAGAAGCAAAGGAAGAGGGAGACATACTTGAAAGAAGAATTCACTTCCCTGACCAACCACTCCCACCTAGAGTTCATCTCAGCTGGGATTTAAGTGTCACAGGAAATTAAAAGGTTCTGGGAAGCAGGGGCCTTATGACAGTGCTTGCTCTGCCCTGCAGACTTCCAGCTGAAGCTTTGAGCACGTTCCCCCAGCAGGCACAGAAAGCCCGGAAGCCCTGACTGATCCACGGATAACTGGGAGCTCACAAAATTCCCCTGGCAGGCCACACAAGCAAAGAGCATGAAGTCATTGTGACCCATTCTAAAGAC
>NW_008608908.1:0-9809 GCF_000691845.1 Merops nubicus | reverse complement strand
GAATGCCACATACTTGATAGCAAAGTTCAGGAGCAGGACAAGCACCAGTCTTTCAGTCATTTTAAAACTCCCATGAATTCAGCTGTAAAGGAGGAAGAGCAAAAATTCAACCACGTTTCCCTAACACAAGATATCATTTGCAGACAGTCCCAGTAAGCCCTGGGGAAGCACAGAATTGGGAGCAGGTCTCAATACACCAGTGCCTGGAGGAAAGGCTTTGTTGACAAGGGGGGTGCCCAGACCATCTGCTCTGGTAGAATTCAAGTTTAGACTTAAAATTAATTGCCAGCAGAAAATTGCAAAAGAAAGCCCTTCCTAATATGAACTCAGAAAGCACCACATTCCCTAGGGACACCAAATACAGAACTCTACTCCCTGGGTTGCTGCTTACAACAATAAATGGTAAAATGCCAAGTTGGACTTAGTGCTACTTGGGAAGGCTGCAAGCAACCAGAGGTGGTAGATTGAAAGATGACAGCAATCCCTGAGGAAGCATCTGCCTCCTGCCAGTCCAGTTCCAATGCTACATTAGTCCATCACAAAAGACAGACTGGGAGAACTCTACATGCAAATTATTACTTCTTTATACATATTTATTTTGGAGCTGGTCATTTTGAGACACAAAACAGCAATGCCTGTTCTAGGAGTTTGGTAAAACATGGCAGAACAGCAAACCTATTTTATTAACCAGTAAATTCATGGTATCCTGGTACAGGATGCAGAAACAAAGGAGAAAAATAGCCATATACAGCACTGTCAGAAGAAACTGCTGCCCTGTTAGGCTGCAGAGCACCAGCAAAGTGGCTGGCATGCCTCTGCAGAATGGGCTGCACTGAGCAGATTAGAGAGAGAGGATTACACATCCACAGGGAGAGGGACAAACAGACAGAACTGAACATCTCCCTCTTCAGAAGGACCAGAACAGTATATACATATTGCCAATTTTTGTTTTGCTTTTGCTGGTTTGTTTGGAACCCTGCTACACCAGGCTAGGAAAACAAGAGCATTCATAGAAAACCCAGGAAGTTCAGCCACAGAAAGGTCTGAGTCAGGGCAGGATCACCAACATCCCGCTGAATTTTTTTTTTCCCTGCTGAATTCCAAGGAAAACCAAACAAGACAAGAACACTCATGCTCTCTGTCACCCTCTGCATCCCTCCCACCACTCTGAGACTGAGGGAGCAGAGTCCTGCACCTCTACCATCCAAATAAGAGAAAGCCTGGAAAGCTTTGCAGAAGGGGAACATCAAAAGCCACTGTGCTTCTCTGCTGGAAGAGTTAACTTTTACATGGCTTAGCTTCTGAATGGAACCATGCCTGCAGGTGAGCAGAGCTTCATCCTACCCCAGATGAGGGCTTTGAGAGCCAGCAGTCTCACCACACACCACCCTAAGGCTCCAGCAGTGGCCAGTGGCAGTCTCCCAGCAAGTACACATCCCTCTTAAAACACTCTCACCAGATGTGATAGAAAGCTTTTGTAGTAACTCCTTCTAAACTACATCTAAGAAGTCGTACACACCATTCCTTGCTCTCCCCAGACGCTGGGTATGATCCTATTCCTCTTCTCTTTCCAGGAGCATGCAGTAAACACACCCCTTCTGTTGATAAGCCTATTTAAATTCCCTACTTAAACCACTTCTTACTCCTCCTATCCAACACCAAGGAAAACAAAAAATTCTCTCTCCCCCCTCTTGCCTGGCACTTCTTCCCAATGGTCCTTCCTCCTCCCTCCAGTCCTTCACCTCCCTTCATAGGGAAACTTCTGCAAGAATTGCCAGGCCCTTCACAGTTATCCACAGTAGGCTTATAAAAGATCTCTTCAGGAATTGGGGTCTCATGACTGTGGCGATTTCAGACTCAAGCTGCAGTGCTGGGTTGCCAGTTTTGCTTAATCCAGGAAATGCCTTATTTCTTCTCAAAAGAAATTAAACTTTCATTCACTTTGATTTGTAGCTCAAGACAGCTAGGAGGGAAACCAACACAATTAGTACAGCAGGCTCCCTAACACTATTTACCAGTTACCTGGGGTAGGAAAACTCCCTTTACATTGTGTACCTACAAGCCAGATTTAAAAAGACAAAGTGACTGTCATAAGAGTTTATTATAGCTCAGTGTCAGCAATTAACCCCCAGCAGGGTGGAGCAGGAAATCTCCTGCCTTCCAGTAACAATGACAGGGTCACTGGAGGAAAAGGACATTCATAATAAGTCCCCACTCCTCCTGGAGGCAACAGAGACCCTGTTAAAGTCCCATAAGAGCAATAAATTTAGGGGCCATCTTTACAGAAGCTGGAATGTGCCATATCTTATCTCATCTGACTCCCAGCATCTGCAGTAAAAGGGAAAATTGGCCACCAAACACTTGAGAAAGTAGGTGGGAAAGTTGCATCCCTCCTCACTCAGTTTTCCCATGCATGCAATCCATTTCTGGATTACAGAAAAACAGTGCTGCATCAAGATGTCATCTCTGCCTTGTAGGCTCCATTTTGTAATCATTTTAGAACACGCTCCTTGTTGCAACACTCTCCCTTCTGGACTAGAGCAAGCAGTTTCACTGCTGGGGTTGATGACAACAGCAGACTAACTCCAAGAATTCTCAGGGGCCATTTCTGTCACTTGACATTCCCCTCCACAGTAGGATTCTCCCCATAGGGATTGTGATTTCAACCACTATACAGAAACCAAGCAGGCAGCAGAAAGACTGCCAGCAAGTACCCAGGTTGCAGAACAGAATGATTTACACAGAGTATTAATTCTGGAATAAGACAAGAAACAATCCTTGTATGAAGACAGCTGGCCAAAAATAAAGTTACCTCCCCTGTGACCAGGACCAGACCAAACTGCACAGGACCAGCAGGCAGACTGCAGAGGTTTCAAGCTTCTGGTCTTTTCAGAAGTTGAACTCCAGTGTGCTTTGCCAGCAGGAAAGTGTGTACTGTGAAGAAGCTCCATTTGCTAAGTCACTTCTGTCATGTAGCCTCACTGAAGGCTGGGCACAGAACACATGAACTGAGTGAAGGAGTTTACAGCACTTCCTTTCCAGTTATGGCTGTTTCTGTCTGTGCCAGAGCTGCCTTGGTGAAGAAGGATCCAGTGCTCCTTCATACATACCTCAAGTTGGAGAACCTTCCAGCTGGAGCTCAGAAGCAGGTGATTTGCTCACAGTTTAGTTAACTCTGGCACACGAAGGCATCGATACTGGGATTTTGAAAGAGTGCTTTACTCAAGTTTCAAGGCAAGCTGATTTCACTAAACTTGCACAAGCTGGTAGGTCATACATCTCTGCCTAAACTCCTGTCAGCTTATCAGAAGCATAAGTTTGTTTTCCAAGGGTATAATTAAATAGGCAGGCTTTAGGTATTGCACACTGAAGGGGGGGGGGGGTGGAAAAAAAAATAAATTGTATTTTACAAGTGTCTGTCTCAAGTATTTCAGCTTTTGCATTCCACAGTGTTTTCCTAGCTACCACCCACTCCCTGAGCAATCCTCACCCCCCACGAAATGACTTTACCTTTGAGGGTTTCAGCTATACCAAAGCAGTGCTTCAAGTCATATCCATTAGAGAACAACCCCAGCAGTTTATAGCAGCAACATCTGAGATTGCACAGGGGATGATCCATATGCTAAAGCCTCATTATCATACAATGAAATTAATCCAGCCTAAATAAACACACTCCTGAATTCTTTGCACATTCTACCTTTAGATACCATCTACCCCTTCAGTGCCTGCAGGTTCACCTGGATGCAAGTTTGCCTCCCACCATGGGCTCCTTTGGCCAGATGACCATCCCTGCCTCAGCCTGCCGAGCACCTACCTCCTCCGTGCAGCAGAGCCTCACCAGTGCTGCTGCACAGGCTGATAGAACAGAAGAAACAGCAGTTTCAGGCTTATATAACCAGCCTGCTGGACCTACCCAGGCTTCAGCCAACCATAAGTATCACCAAGTACTAATCCTACATTTTACCAGACACACCTGGAAGAGGAAGATAATAACTCGGGTTAGAAGGACAGGGCCATGCTGAGCACACCACACCTAACCAGAAAACCCATCAGAAACAAGATTAAGCATAACTGGCTGACAGACATCATAAAGCAGAATGCACCTTGCCAGATAAGGGCTGGCAGAGCTGGCAGTCTGAACACCTTCCACAAACCCCAGGGCTCCTGTGATATTTAACAAGCTCACGGTATTAACAGAGCAACACCCGCGGGAGCAAACATTCTCCCATGGGGACAATTCCCTGTCCAAAACCATCCAACCTAAACAAGTGCAGATTGACTTACTGTTGACAGACACCTGGCTGAGCAGTGCTTCAAATTCCTGCCTGCAGCCTCCAGCCAGCACATCCAGCTAGGGACACACTGAGCAGAAACAACATCGCTGTTCTGTTTCACTGGCCAGTTTGTCAGCTTGACTCATCATTTGCTGAATACTTTATCCAGCCTCCTCTTTCCTCCTCCTCTCTGTTGGCCATTCTGTTACTAATGGAGCTACTGGCAAAACAGGACTACACACAAGACCTCATGACATGCATAAGAATTTAAGTTTCCACCCCTTACCTCCAGGACCTCCCTGAAAACAGGGAAGTCCTCCTCAACCTCAGTGGTGTGCAGCTTTCAAGCGAGGCAGTTTCATAACCCCCTTTTAGATACGTAGACCTGGAGACATCATATGTTTGTTTCATTTCCACTACACATACTCCTAATTTTCAGTGGATTTCCTTTTAAGATAGCACCGCAGGCAGAAATTCTTACTTCTCAGAAGCCCAGAGAAAGAAGTTGTTCATGTACTGAAAGCATCAGAGGTAGATAAGGAAAAGAAAAACCTTCATGCTGTTAAGACTATAGCCCTGATTATTGACAAGCTACAACACGTTACAATAAGCTTTCAACATAGCAGAGCTTCCCTCCCCAGCATGCTGCCACCTGAAATCCCAAAGAACAGCATGACAGAGAGCTCTTTGTTCAAAAACCAGGAAATGCAGGAGATTTACTGGTCAGAAATGGGACTGGGAATTACATGTCTCCTCCCCCCTGTTTATTAAACCCAGAATTAAAATTTACCAAAAAAGGAGGCTGAAACAGAGCTGCTTTCAGGCACCCCTCAGGATACCTCCCAAGCACACAAACAGCCACATGAACAGCTGTAAAAGTCCAAGACATGAGAGAGAACAACTCAAGAGATTTCGTCCTTTGCTGTTTAGAAACAGCAGTGAAGCCAGATGTCAAAGCCTTGACCAACAGTCATCTCTACATCCAGCCCTTTCCACATTAAAAAAAATTAGTTACTCCTGTGGGACAAAATGTCTTCTGATATAGAAGAGTGAAGATGTGAAGTTTAAAGGGTTATCTACCATTTAGACTAGTGAATGGAGCAGTGGAAGAGCAGCTGCCTGAAGTTACACTCTTCACTTCAGGGAACAGCTGGGGACCTCAAGACTGAGCACAAGGTGAGTTGGATTTCCCACAACCACCCAGCAGCTGTAAGCAACGTTCAGCCCCACCCAAGCCCCAAGATACAGCAGGATGAAGAGTACCAACAGGGTCACAACATCTTTGCTGAAGAAAGGAATGAAGAAGAATAATCCACTTTTGCTACAGATAGCACTTCATCACCCTTAGAGCCACCCCTTAACTGATTCTTCCTGTCAGACCCAAGACTGACTTTTTCTTCAGTCTAGTGCAACAGCTCCTGTTCACTGTCACACAATCAAGCTTGTCCTAACAAGTACAGAGAAGAGCATGTGTACTACCAGAACAATCTGTGCTAGGGACCTGGCTTGGCCCACCCCATTTTCTGACTTCTGGCAGTGCTTTTACCCATGCTGCACAGCACTGAACAGTCTGAAGTTCTCAGCATCACTTACACTTGGAACAGGGACTGTATGTTGGTGTCATACACCTATGTAAATTTAAGTGCTATCAGATGACTTGCAACAGTGATTCAATCCTGAGGAAAATGTCTGTGTCAGCTTATAAATTATGAATGTCCATGGTCACAGGCTTCACATCTAAAATTAATTTTCTCTTTGCCATAAAAAAGACACTTCAAGGACAGGACATTAGAGCTTGTCTTGGAAAAGTCCAGCCACCTTACTGCAAAAGGACACTATGAAATACTCCCTTGCACTGACTAACCAAGTGATTGAATTAATTCTGTTAGTAACTACTTAAGATAAACAGCAACAACGTTAACTTGTAACAACCAGAACAGCTTCAAGCATCTCATCAGCTCCAGGAAAAAGCCTCTTCACCATTCAATTCCAGCACTGAGAAGAGTTGCACAAGAAAATGTAACCAACTGTTTCCAGCTAAAGACAAATGGTGGGCAGAGAGCTTTGACATAGCTAACAACAGATTCAGAAATTAAGACACAAGATTCAAAGTGAGTAAAAACTTTTAAGCAAGGATAAGCTGTCTTGATTGTTGACAGTCACAAGATGCACAAATCCATGGGTGTGCCACAGCTGTTCTCCAGATCAAAGAAAGGAGTCAGTTAAGGCAAAAGAAGAAGCAGATGAAAGCAAAGCAAGTAAAGTAAAACATCAGCCATCAGCACAAAAATATTTAGCCTCAGTGTTAGGAAAGAAGAGGAATAAGTACATATTCACCTATTCCCCTAGAAGCTGTAGCTTCAGGCCCAGAAGCTCCAAAACAGTGTCTATAACTTGCAGCTCAGGACACTTCCTGACTGCATTAACATGGGACAGGCCACCTAACATTTCAACACCAACATCTGACAGAGCCAAGGCTCTAAAGGGGGACCTGTGAACTATCCAGTGCACACCTGCAGTGGGCACAGAGGCAGGCTTTAGTTAGAGAAGCAGTTTGCAAATCTGTCACAAGAGGAGCTTTGTGAATTGCCCAGGTAATTTTATAGCCAGTGTGAACAATGGTTAGTACCCTGGGAGAAGGAAGCACTATTACTGCAGCAGGGGCTTCATGACTGAATAGCTTTTAGTTCCAAATGCAGTTTCATAACAGCAGGAGGGGCATGTATAATCCAGCCCTAAGAACTGGATTTCAAATTGCAATGCAAAATGTATGCACCACATCAACAGTTTAAGGAAAAAGCCACTTGGAAGCATTCAAGAAATGCTCTTCAAAGCACGCGGGCTGTTAAAGGCCTGCTCAGTATTAGTGTGCATATCCTAAACTAAGGCTATTTCTGAAAACCCTTGGAAAAAATGCACAAAGGAGGCTCACCACACTGCATCTGAGAAGTTAATTTTTAATCATTGTCAAAATAATAGCTATGCATTCTTTTTGCCTCCACATATGGAGGAGCCCTACACAGCACTCCTAAACCTTCCCCCTGTGCTACACAACCAGTCACCTGACATTGCACCCCTGTTTTTCTAGCCACCAGTTAAGCTCAATTTAACATCAGAAGTGAGTTTTATTCCCTTTTTAAGTACTCCACTGAACAAAATCTTCAGAACATGGAAGAATTACATGAAGGCCTCTAATAAGCCTACTCCAATCACACAGCAATACCACAATAACTGATACATTTGACCTCCACTGGTTGTTTAAGAAAATAAAAATAGTATCAGAGAACCACAGCCCAGCTCTCTGAATGCCTGCAGGATTTACTAGAACCTAATCAACTTGAAGCATCCAGTAAGTCATCCCCAGAAGGCTTTGGCCAATCCACATTTCAAACATTGAAACATTAGCTCTTAACACAAGGCTTCTGGCATACTTTAAGGAAATATTTATGCATGTTGTCTTTGACCTACATGAACAAGGTTATGGTCTCCAAATACCACAAGAGGATCATCATGAAAAACAAAGCAGTGAAATACCAGAACATCAGACAAGTCCTAGATGTACTTGTATTCTGGAAGCATCATACAGCCCAGCTCACTTCTCAGAACATGGCCAATCTGGACAACAGTTCTCATCTTAAAGGTAAGCACAGAATTCTGCAATATCTTTCATCACTATTCTAGGGAAGAACAAAGGAAACGAGGAGTTTCTTGCAACCAGTTTCTGCCCATTGCTCAATTTGCACCCACGTGGGTGACTAGTCAGAACACTCCTAAGATTCCCATGAAATATTGCTAGGAGATGGCTGTACAGCAACAAACATCACCCCAGGGGGAAGGGGAGGCAAGGCAAGGAAGAGCTCCTAGCAAACTGAACCTTCTTGCCACTTCTCAGCTCCATTCCTTCAGGGCAGCAGTCACCAAACCATTTACTGGACAGCCTTCAAACATTTAGTGCATTGAGAAGTCAGGGTTTATGTGGCCAGGAGTTAGATGTATGAGCAAATACAGCAGTTATATTCTACTCTGGACAATGCTCTGCTCCTTTACTCTTTTCTCATCTTCAATCTGACTAAGGACTACAGAATTTAATTAGCATACCACTGCTCTGCCCACATCACCCTCTGATCAACCACCTTTCCTCCTCGCTCCTTATCACTCATTTCATCACTGCCCTGTGCTTTGCAACTACGTTTAAGAAGTATCCTGGTAACTTTTTTTGGCTTTGCTTTACCACTGAAGATCTGGCCTGTAGCCCTTACCCTGCAGCTGGGTTCTGCTATCTGCACGTCAGTTCTCTGTGCTGGAGGTGGAGGAGGTTGCTGGGTGCTGGATGCTGAGCGGGTGCTGCAGCGCTGCGCTCCCCACACGCCATGGGAACAGCTTCCCTGAAACAAAACAGATCATCAGCAAAGAGTGGGGCAAGTTCAGAGGGGCCACGTCATGTAAAAGCTTGGTAAAGGATACTAAAGAAGCAAGGGACAACTCGGAGGGTCACTGGGAACCAAAAGGGACACCCTGATACCTAGGAGGATGGTAAGAGCTCTAAGAATTAAGTAAAATGCTTGTGAGGATGGAATCCCCACCACCTGTTATTCCAACTGAGTTACCAAGCCACAGGTACTGCAGACCCAGCCAAAGGAGATGCTGAATAGCATAACTAAGCCTAACCTGGTAGAGACAGATTAACATCTTGTAAGAACATATTGTTTTAGACAGGAAATAGTTTAATGGTTTTACTACCTACTTTCTAATCTGAAAAGCCTAGACATTTAGTTTTTTTAAATGTTATTATCAGGACTATCTGAACACATAGATAGATAGACTCCTAACCACTCTGGATTCAAGCAACTGTTCCCTTTCCTCTCAACACACATCCACCAACATGCATCTTTAAGTGGCCACAGCTTAGCACTATCAACAAAAATTAAAAGAGCTTTTTCTTTTTGCTTCCTACATGTCAGTGTGTGGCAGGAGAAAACAGACCTAAGCTTTGAGAGATCTCTCCAGCCAGCATCCAGCCACCCAGCTATGCAGGGGAGCATCAGAAAGCATGTTGCCAACAACATGGGAGAATGAAAAAGGCATTACTAGGAAAAAAACAAAACAACACACACCTAAACAAAACAACAACTAAAACCACTTCATACAGCTGAAAACGTTCATAAATACATTTCTCCTGATCCCAAAGTTACCATTAGGGCAGGTAGATATTGAAGCAACACCTGCGTAAGCAAAGTATTCTATTTTAGCTGTGAGAGGCTGCTGCAAAGGAGAGGTTTAAAGCAGAGGACTCCCTGACCTTCTCCCCCAGGCTCCTCTCCTCTCGGGCAGCGGCCTCAACACCAGCACCCCTCCCACAAACCAGACCTTCCCGGAGGAATCGGCGGACACCCGCCAGCTCCCGGCCCCAGCACCGCTGCCAGGTAACGAACCCGGGACGGACCCCAACCCGGTTCTCGCCGGGGGAGGGATGTGCCCCCGAGGGGATGCGCAGCGCAAACCCAGGGTCGCGGCGGGACCCACCGGCCCCGGCCC
>NW_008608907.1:50089-124351 GCF_000691845.1 Merops nubicus | reverse complement strand
TTCTGTACTCAGTGCAAAAAATGCTACAACTCTGCATTCCTTGCTTTGCTCTCTTTCCTACCCTTAAGCCTCCACTCTGCCCAAGGGCTCCAGGCCCTGTCTCCTCCTTGGAAAGAGAAGATGGCAGCCAGAAGGGGATGGGCTGCCCCTAGGCAAAGGTACACATGGGATTCTGTAGCACCCTCCTGGAGGGAGCATTCCCCATCCATGCCCGAGCAGCTGGTGCTGTTGGACTGCAGAGGCTTTGTGTTAGCTCTGTGTAAGCCAGCTAGGAACCAGTAAATCCTTCTCTGATGCAATAAGCTTGAATTTGTATACACGCTCAGGTTAGTAGCTTTCTAATATCTTTACATTTATGGCATCTGCCAGTTCACATGCAGGACACTAAATGGAAGGGATGTATTCATCCGGCACTATAATTAAGGAAACGTTTATTTGAATAAATACGGAAAGCTTCAACATCTCAAAGGATTTAAAGACTCAGGTTGTACTATCAGTCAAACAATGCCCCACGCAGCACATACCACTGCTAGCAGTCTGATTTCCATGAAACTCAGGTAATTTCCCAGTTCTGTTGCCTGTGATGGACGATTTCCTTCTCCTCTGAGTACAGGGATTGTACCTCACTTGTGCCTCCTCTGTGATGCTTCAGAAAGTTACCACTGAAAAAGCACTGTGTAAAACATGGCATGTTACTGCAAACATATTATATATCCTATCAAATGGGAACAATGGCACTGCAAATTGATTTTGAATAGCACATTTGGGAGTTGCTAAGGATGTCCACAGTGCAGTAAACATCTACCGCCTGCCATCTGGTTTTTCTGCCCGCTGACAGCAGATTTTACATCAATTAATGAACAGCTTCCACAGTACTTTTGGCCCACTTTATCTAAGGGTATGTGAAGTAACTTTTGATATAAATTAAATAAACTATTCAAAATATGCACACACCCTCAACCCAGTCTCCTTACTTTAAGGTTATTTATGACATACCTTATTTATATTTCATGAATGCTTCGAGGCATAAATCGGCACACTAAGAAATCAACAACCACTTTCACAATTAGGTAATTGAGTCTGCAATTTGCAGTAAACATCCACAGTTCCCGGCTATCAGCTAAAGTCATTATTCCGAGGAGAATCTTAATCCCAAGGGAATGCATGACAAAGACAAAAACAAAAAATAGCTAAATATATATGAGCCACTCAAACAAATACAAAAAATTATTTCAGGAGAGCAGTAAGATACTGCTTGGAAAATGATTATTGATTTCTCTTACTGGAGAGGTAAAGTAAGCAGATGGAAGTAAAAAAGGCATTGAGAAGAACATGACTTTGAAGACAGGATAGAAGATAATATGCCATCTATTAAATGATACACCAAACAGGTAAATAAGTAAAAGGGCCTCTTCACAGCATGAGAAACAACTAGAAGCTGTGAATCCCAGTGATCCTCAGACGCCAACAGGATGGAGAAGCAAAAGGCTATTTGTTGTCAGCTGCCAAACAGCATAAACCAGCATGTCCAGAACCAACGCATGATGCCAACTATGAAAGAGATGATGAGAGTTGTCGTCGCAAGGAAGCCTGACCAGGTCACCCAAGCACACCTCTCTTGATACCCAAATGCTAGTGGCAACCTGCACAGGCATGTCTTAGAGCTTGGGAGTATGCGGCCACAGCAACTGAAAATTATTCTTGTTTCCCTTCCTATTTTTGCCTGAATATTTTCTACACTGTTGCAACATTATTCTCTGTATCTCCAAAAACTATTTCTTCTCTTAAGGACAGACAGGAAAGCAGTACAGGGAGAAGAAACAAGTGTTGGAAAGAGAATGAGAGGGACAGGTGAGCCAAGGGGAAAATATGTCCCGTGCAAACAGGAATGGTTATCAAAGCCACTTGTGAAAAAGTAGCCAGCTGGAGCAGAGGAAGGACTAGCTGAACTAACAGAAAAGTGGCAGAAGATCTCACCAGCCAAACGCAAAGAATGGAGGGACATGACTTCAGAAGACAACTGCTGAAATATGGAAATAATGAAGCAGCAGTAATGATATTATATGGTCTCTATAACCACAGCTCTCTGAGGCTTGAGAATATGTATCATCTCTAAAGTGGTACAAGCAAAATCCATCCCAGTAGCCTTAACTTCAGGAACAATTCTACCCTGGTAACTGTGAACTAGGTAGAATTCCCATTTTGAAGACCTTGAAATATAAATAGTCAAAACAAAGGGATATTATGATGTCAAGAGCTTCTGAGAAATACATGTTTAAAACTGCAGTAAGGAACTACTTATTAAGATTTTATCATAGGCATCTTAAAATCCATTCTCCATGGAATTAGTGATATGTCACTGTATTGAAAGCCAGATTATTTTAAATGTAATTAATCTTTTATTCCATGGAAATTATATAGAGCTGTTAAAACTGTACAACAAAGATAACACTCTTCAAATGTAGTGAAAAGGTAGAAACATTTACACATTATTTCCCTTTTTAATTTTTAGCAAATAGTCTCTTCCATTATTTCTACAGATTTATAAACCCATTTCAGCAGCTAGTTTGCTCTGTAAGTCTAGTCCTCCTACAGTTTCTTCCACAGTTGGGTTCAAGTACATAACAAGATATATGAAACAGAAAAGGATGGGTCCAAGATGCATTTACACTGAACAAGCACATTCACCCTCATTTTATCTTTAAACACAAAAAAAAGCCAACTACATCTGGACTTGTTTTCCATAAAACTACAAAAATCCTCTGAGTTTTGTTGGGTTTCTGTTGACTTATAACACCTCCTGCAACTGCGTGTACCATTTTTATGAAAAAACTGCCTTCCTATTAGCACCTGCTTCTAATACCTCCTCAGTAGATTTATCTTCTGAAGTTCTCACTGTAGTAAGTTGCATTGGACTTACTTCATACATGGAACAAAGCTAACATGCAGTACCTGGCAAGGCTTCCCCATGACTTGTATTACTGATGAACACATTAACTTGTCTTTTTAGAAAAGCAGACCCAACCACAACATATAATGGGAACAGACTCAGATCATTGTCCTCTGAATGCCTGGTGGGTTCTCCTCACTTTACAAATGAACATTCCAATTTCAATTTAATATGATCCTGCAGGTAGTTTTACCTCATGCAACATGAAGTAATGAAACACAACCAACAGGTCACTCAGAGCACTGGCCCATGCAAGATAGATCTTTACACATCAGTTAAAATGGGTTTAAGTGAAAGCTTGGATCAATTTTACAAGTAAGGTAAATGTATTTTATGCACTTGTCAAGCTTTTCTCCAAATTTGCTCTTAATTTATCAATTTTTTTTTTTTTTTCTGAATTTACCTGAAATTATTTCCTTGAGGCTTCAGGCAATTTGCCTTTTCACTTCCTTTTGTTGTTTTCCACAAAGCTACGGAATAAAATTTACTGGAGGGCAAAGTACATTTTATCAGAACAATTTTAACAACTGAAAGGTCATTCTGTGCAAGGGCTAAATTATGTTTTCCAGGGATCCCATTTAACGTGAGTCTAATACTGCAGACTTCCATGTTTTCTAGAACTTATCCCTGAAGTTACCACAGAGTCATCAACACCAGCCCATAAAAGTAACACAAGATGGAAAGGAGAGCTAGGAAAGCTGAAGAACAGGAAGGAGTTCAGTGCTTTTTGAGATTGGATTTCGGATGTAAGAGATGCTTACTGCTCAAGCAAGTAGTATTCAAAACACGCCTTTCACTCAGTACATTCCCTGTCTCACTCCCCTCTGGAAGAAGGCAGAACTCCTCTAATTGGCATTCCTCCCCAAACTTCTCTTTTTGGCAAGCCGGGATAAACAAAACATGGTGACACTATAATGGAAAAGGATGTAACACTTCATAGTCAAGAAGCAAAATGTGGGTTTGGGAGGCAGATTGACGGGGCCAGCAAGTCTCCCCTTTACAACTGCACAGGCACAAGAAATGAGGTACCTACACACATGCTTTTGGGTGTATGCATACTCCTGCACTTCTCCACAGGCACTGCAGGCACATGGAAACACCAAGATACTTTGAATGAACTTAGGACAATCCAATGGCATGCTCATTTTGAAATTTTGACCACACAGAAAAATCCCACATTTGGATGCATTTGCCTTTCACTCCAGGACTGATCCCCGTAAGAGATTGTAGGTGGTTATTGTTTTTTTAATATACAACTTCCTCTTGGCCAGATCCCCAAAGTTGTAAGTTACACATTCTCTTTTTTAATATGCCTTAATCTGGTTTTCGATTTTGTTTCCATAAAATGTTAAGTTTTATGGTGCCAACAACATAGACAAATTATTTTCCTTTAAATAAAATAAAGCTGTTAAATAGAAATTGTTTCTCATTAATATCCTGAGCTGAAACCAAAAACTGTTTCTACTTGATGGACCAGAAAGTATACTCTTGATTTCTGTAATATGATGGAACTTTTTTTTCCTCCACCAGCTTTTCCGCTTCGCAAACTGGACATATTCCATCCTTTATGTCAAATATATCAAAATCAAAACTGCCTCCAGCTGCCAAAACAGATCCAAAGAGGAAAAAAAAAGGGGGGGAGGGGAGGGAAGATGAAAGGTTATGCTTTGGACTGCATCATGAAAAGATGGTGGTCATCTATGGAACTATATCAATTTGTTGCACTGAAGTGTATTAAAATTTAATATATGTAAGACAAATAGTTTAATGCAATGGGTAAAAAAAAAATGCATGCCTTTTCAATGAAGCTCATAATCCAAACAAAATAGGAATAAAATCAGAATGAAGTCTTAATATTCTCAACAGTCAACAGAAATCTTTTGTTCAGTTAGAGAGAAATTTTACATGAACACCCAATGATCATACTAAACACATCCTTCTATGAATTAATTCATTCTCACTAACTACATTTTTTGTACTTACAAGGAAATTCTTCTTACATCAAATGATGACTGCTCTGTTCACTTCACAACACCTCCAGTAATAACATTATAAATTGAGTCAAACATATAAACTGATTAGGCAGAGAACTGCCTTTTCAACATAAACACACAGAAATTCTTAAAACATGTTCAACAAGAAAGAGAGAGCACTCAAAATGTTGGTCAATGGCAAAGACGAGCAAGAACTGAACTGTACAGCACAAATGTTTCCTCTGGATACTGATGTAGTGCATGCAAGAACCTGGCTACTCCATGGTAGGGCTGGATTTGTGTGGGCAGTTACAAAATCATAAAAAGGCAGGAGAGCTGAAGCACTATGAAAACGTTGCTTTCAAACAGGCACGCATCCTGCATAGTAGTAACACTCTTGGAAACCAGAAATTGGATCTGGGCCACAAGCACAAGTTGGATGGCAAGAAAAATCTGCAGGACAGCCTTCTGAACAAGCACTGGCTGAATGAAGCCTGGAGATGCTTGCAAGGGAACAACTCTGTGACCAGGGAAACGAGGCATTCATCATCTTCTAACACAAGCAGTGCTGCATGTAAGGGAGACAATTTCACCAGTGGTTCTTTCCAGCATAATAACCAGAGCTTTGTATTTTGACTTATTTCATGGATCAAAGAGAGGTAAAAGTCACAAGCTATACAGCTTTCTTAACAAACTCCCAGATTAGCACTTCATTATCAGCAGGGTTTTGCCAGTAGTGCAAATGCAATAACTTCCCAGTAGCAAGAGGCAAGTGTTGCAAATGGAAATGAGGAAAAACAACCCTGTCATACCACCTGATGTAACGTTTACCAGTTCTTTTTTTTCCCACTTTTAGAGGTGCATTTGCCACATTGTGGTACATATAGCATTGCCTAAAAGAAGAAAAGCATAATAAAAGATTTTCTTACACCATGTTATCAGCATTTCTCAAACACTGATAAAAACACCACTGAGATTCAACACTGTGCTTTTGTGAAGCACCTTTTAGGTTCCAGTTTGAGTCCAACAGCCTCTGTGATGTCACCGAGGACACTTCTCCTGCAGCACACTTACTTCTCACAGCAGACTGAAAATCAGGAGCCAAGCCTGAACCTTAAGTGGTGTTGAATTTCATGCAGTTTTGTGGAAAAGATAAATGAAGAGTGAAATGAGGTCAGGAGATTTATTTTCACTTATGTTAGAGAAGCTTAAAAAAAGACTAGAAACAGTACAACAGGTTTCTATAGGTGACAAACTGTCACAGTTGTTCTGGCCTCAATCTACTGATTGGTTTTATTAAGTGAGCAAGTAATAAAACCAGATTGTCTCAGCGTACAAGGTTACTGATGATTTACTAAAAGGCAAACACATTATCCACATTCCTCTGCTGCTTTCATTCACAGTATGCTTATTTGATTGCAACACCGAAACCAGAGGGCTACCTGAAAACACACCTAATATCCATCACTGCAGAGTGTTCGCATGCTTAGGTGGCTTACTCCATAAAAAGGGTTTGCCATCTCTGTAAAAGGTATTGCTAAATACATTCCCTTCACATGCAGCAATGCAGCTTTCTCATCAATGCTTCTTCATAGACTGCTTTTGATTACAAACTCAGAATTTAAGGAGAATCAGTATTTTTTGAATATTGCAAAGGATATAAATGTACTTGTGTGACTATTGCAAGCCTCCGTATGTTTAATAATGGATGTGTTGTTTGTTAAATGAGGATTAAAGCTGAGTGTCTTTATGCTACTTTGTATACTTGTAGAAACAAGAACCATTTTTCAATCCAATCATCTTTTTTTAATTGCCAATACAGACATGTGGTCTCCAACTAAAAAAAAAGTTAAGTAAAAGCCTGTAGAAGTGACATAAAAGATAGCCCCTGATGAATTTAGGGCAGCTGTGCAGAAAAGGAAACCATGACCTGCTTACCTAATTCTCACTAATTTTCCTGAAAGCACATAGTCTGAGGTTAACTTTAGACTCAAAGTCTTCAGAGCATTGCTAAGCTTTAAGTAGGACAGCACATGTAGATCTTTAGCATTTTAAAAATATTTTACTTCCAGTTGCAACATTCTTATATATGATTGAACAGTTCATGCTGAAGTTCTTCATGTCACTATCCTTTCTGATTAAGTCCAAAGCCCAGCTATTTAAGTTGCCTAAAGAAACTCCAGCCTAAAATATCATGCAATTATAAGATTTTACCTTCAGAAAATCTTGAGTCTCTGGAGAGACACTATTTGGCCTACAACTGGGTCCAAACTTTGATAAAAAATTATTAAAAATGTGAAACCAGTTAAAGAGGATGTTCCATTTAGTTTAGGCATTTTTATATGACTTCAAGCAAAAGCTGAACATCCAGCTGCCAGGCACTAACCTATGAAGTACCAAGCATTAGTATAACTAGCACAGAATTATCATCCACTGGTCAGTGGCAGACCAGTAAGATTTTAAAATCCTTCAAACAAGCCAAGCTTTGCTATAAAAGCGAACACCCACACATCTCGTGGCACATCTCACTCAGGTTTCTTGTGGCCGTCCAGACTGTGCCGCTGCCCAGCACGTTTCACTGGGAACACTCTTACACCAGCCCTGCACGTGGCAAACCCATGACTTCAGCACTGCATCAGATAAAGACTTCTACAGAGCCACCACTGCCAAGCCCATCTTCACACAGCCCTCAGACTTCAGTTTGGGAATATCTAACTAACACACACCTTCCAAATGTGGGAAAAAATAGGCAGACCGTGGCTTGGGCTCCACATCAGCCTAAGCTTTTCCATGCTGAGGTGATTGTAGCTGCTGTGGAGTTCTGGGAGGGATATAATGTTAACGTAATTTTCCTCTACAACAAAAATATAGTCTAAGGCAGCTGCTGCAACACAGTCAGCACTCCAGAAGTTTCACTGGTGTTGGTAAGATACCTCATTCTGATACATTTTCCTATGTAATTGCAGTAATAAAATGGTGAAATAAAGTTATTTCTTGCCTTACCTATCCAACTGTTAGTTCAGACCTGATCGTATTTCTTCTTCACAGGTCTATGAAAAGATCTGTTCTTAGGAGTCCAGCTCCAGGCCAAGAAATAACGTTCTTGACTTTTACAATGTACGAGAGAAGGAAGTGTCAAACAGAATTTTCCCAAAGCTGTGTGGAATAGGCATTAAACTAGAGAGGCTTATTCTTGATGTAAAACTAACTACACTCTTATCCCAAAAAAACATGAGGAGAAAATGGTAGGGAGAAAAGATGAATTAAGCTGGCAGACATCCACCATGGAGAAACAGGTGTGACAGAGAAAAATCACTCTTCTGGACCAACTGACAAGGTGTCCATAGTAGGGCTTTAGTTTCAGACACAGGAAATGCTGTCAACTACTGCAACATCATTTCTGCTCATGGACCTTTTTCTTCCTTTCCTTCTATTACAAAAAAAAAAAAAAACAAAAAACCCAAAAAAAACCCCAACAAACCAACCAACAAAATCTTTTGACAAGCAATGTTCACCAGATTGCAGGAAGAGCACACCAGGGAAAACAGATAGAATCATAGAATTGTTTAGGTTGGAAAAGACCTTTAAGACCATTGAGTCCAACCATTGATGTAGCATTCCCAAGTCCACCACTAAACCATATCGTTCAGTGCCACATCTACAACTCTTTTAAATACCTCCAGGGATGGTGACTCAATCACTTCCCCAGAAGAAATATTGGTGCAGAAATATATCCTAATGTCCAATCTAAAGCTCCTCTGGTGCCACTTGAGGCCGTTTGCTCTTGTCCTATTGCTTGTTACCTGGGAGAAGAGACCAATACTCCCAATTCCCTCAGCTGCCCTTCACAAGATTTGTTCTCTAGACCCCCCACCAGCTTTGTTGCCCTTCTTTGGACACACTCCAGCACCATAATGTCCTTATTGTAAAGGTGTGCCCAAAACTGAACACAGTACTCAAGCTGTGGCCTCACCACTGCTGAGTGCAAAGGGACAATCACTTCTCTAGTTGTGCTAGCCACACTATTTCTGGTACAAGTCAGGATGTTGTTGGCTTTCTTGGCCACCCAGGCACACTGCTGGCTCATGTTCAGTCCGCTGCCCATCAACACCCCCAGGTCCTTTTCTGCCAGGCAGCTTTACAGCCACTCTTCCCCAAGCCTGCAGCATTGACCAAAGTGCAAGACCTCAGCCCACTGCTCCAGCCTGTCCAAATCCTGGCTTCCTACCTTCAAGCAGATCAACACTCCCACTTAATTTCACGTCATCTGCAAATTTACTGAGGGTGCACTTGATCCCTTCATCCAGATCACTGATAAAGATATTAAACAAGACCAGTCCCAAAACCGAGCCCTGAGGGACACTACAGATCAGCCGTCCATTACCACTTATCAAAGGCAAAACACAGTATGTCAGCATCTGTACCTCTTTTTTTTTTTTTTTTTTTTTTTCAAATAAGGATACATAAGGAATATCTCAGGAAATAGTTCAGGATTTTTGGGTGGGTGGGTGGAGAAGAAGAGTAGCAGCGTTACTTTATCTTTCAGTGTTATCCACAGAATGTAGGTCAACCTACTCTGATGGAAATACTCCAAGTTGATTCTTCATGTTCTTAGACATAAACATCTCATGATTTTGCAGGCCAGGAAAAATTTTATTCATGGTCCTGCCATGATTTGTCAGAGGCATCTTACTGCTTGCATCTCAGGATTCCTTATCTTAAAAACCATGTCAAAATTTCACTTGTCTAGCAAACTATTTGCTTGTCTAGCAAAGTGATATTATGTAAATGTTGGGTATTATAATTTCTATAAAGCCCATGTCACAATATAATAAATGAGAGGAGCTCAGTTTCTGATTTCTCAATAAATGGTATTTTGTGAAGTATGTGCAGCATGCATTTATTTCAATATAGAACAATTTGAAAGATGTCCTTCCTGCCACATATAAGCTATTTGTTAACTCATAATAGATGTATATTTTAGTGTGTAAAAGTATAACCTATTTTTAACCTCACATTTTCATGCAACGTTTATAGAGAAAATACTTTAAAACAGGAAATCCGAGTCTGTTTCCTGTTTTAACAAGGATAATACCTTGACCAGTAGGCACAAATATTCATTCCTTTTTAATGTTAATTAGCACACTATTCATCCTATATTTCACAATTTAATGAAAGCAAGCAAGTTGCTGGGAACATTATGAAGTTCAAAACGTCTTTCACCTTATTTATCCGGAACTTAATAAAACTGTTCAGTCACAGAGTTTCAGCCCCCGGCTAGGTTCCTGCTCTGAGCCTTAAATCACTTCTAGAGTTGCAGTAACAGTAAGTTGCCAAACTCAGCTACACAGTTATCTACATCTGCTCGACAGTTTGTCTTACTGGACAGTCTGGAAAAATTGAGGTTGAACAAACTGTAGAGCTTTTTGTTGCTCACCAAGTAATCACTACCTTTAAAATCTGCAAATTGGCATTTGAAAAATGTGCCTTGGAGAATGTTGAAGGGACAATGTTTTCTTATTTAAGTGAGCATAAGATAGTCTCTCAACAAATGTATATAGGCAGACTTTTAAAAAGGTAAGTATTGCTTCCATAGTGAATGGCTGAATCTCTATATTTCCAATCTGAACCACAATGTACCTTTTCAGAATCTGACTTCTTCAACTGAAGAAGCTTATCAGGCTGAAAAATAAAAAAAATAGGGAGCATAAATCATAATTTAATTTCGTCTCCCTATGGAGGAAGAGGAGACAGCTGGTATTTACAGAGCATGGCTGCTGCTACCAAACTGAACCAAGATGGGCAGCAGCAATACCCACCTTGCCCTGAAACCATCAGATATCCTGACCCCTGGATCTGGCAGCATCAGCCTTTTCATGCTGAAAGTCATCCAAAATATCATAAATGGGGGAATACCTGGCTGCATCTCTAATGTTCAAGTCTGTACATCTTCTGTACAGATATTATAATCACAATATGAACCCTTAACACTGCTGTTTCAAGATGTTCCATAAACTGACTTTCAGGTCTTCACATTTAATCAAAGTTCCAAGGTAATTAGTTGAATGGGCTCTTAATCAAACCTGTTCACTTCCTCTGAACTGGCACATGTACACAACAGATATGCAGTCAGAGCTATAGGCACGGAACAGGGTGGGCAGACATCACTGCTGCACCATGGAGAAGCTGCCATGAGCTGCATGATTCAGCCACCCACTTCCATCTTTGCCATGGAGAATGCCTGGCAAGGCATTAATTAACTGCTCAAAATCACACGTGCCTACGTTTCCACTGCAATGTCCCTATTTCATGTCTGAAGTCATCTGTAAAATCTAAGGGCAATGGTCCAACATTGCTGCCAGCTTCTGTCCAAACTGCACTTCCCCCTTTCAACTAATGTATCTTTGTTAACAGTAAGCCCCATCAAACAGGAATTGTCCATTAACAGCCCCTATCTCCATATGAAACATCAGTCTCTTGATTTTTTCCTTTCTTAACTCATGTACTTATATCCATTTTTGCCTGTGATCACGGAGTGTAACTCAGAGACAAGGGAATGCAAAGCACAGAAAATAGAACTGTGCTCATGGTTAGGTCTTACTGGAACAGACAGCAAAGACTTTAATGACTCCCAAACTCTCTGAAGGCCTCGAGCAAGCAATGCTTTCACAGAGGTGTCTGCTTTGGCTGCATGGTCACTACAAGTGATTCTCATTTTATTTGCCTACACTAATGGCATTTGCAAGCCTAAGACAGCTGCACTGAGCCCATTACGTACAACTTCACAGTTCTGATGAGGGCAAGACATTAACAATCTCTGAAGAAAACTGTTTCAGAGTATAATGACTTATCTTTGTTCTGGCATTGCTTAAACTTGTCCACGCTAGCCAGGCACTACTCTTGATCAATGAATCCATACTGCCTGAGCTGATGTGTCAAGTCAGCTAATCTTAACTGAAAACATGTGCTACAACACATTTAGACACAGCAGTTTCAAAAATTCCTCTGCAGCAGTGCTGAACTACCACACCTTCCATGGAGATAGCATGGCTGACCATGTCCTCTGCCCCTTTATATGCAAAGCAAAAGAGGCTAGGTAAATTTCCCAGAAGGGAAAGGAGGCTATCAAAATGCATCTTCAGGGTATTACTTACTGACTTACTGACTAAGGTGAAGCATGAAAGTCAGTTTTTGTACGTGTAAACAAGCATCTGTTTTAAGGTACCTGTTCTAAACTATTTTAACAGTGACAGATTTATTAAGTCTAAGAGCTTGAATATAATGTTACATTAATATAGATGTATTTAAGATAGATATCTTTGGAAAGGATGACTAAGGAAACCTGAGTTATACAAGAAATATACTACGTTCATTTTTGTCACTAAAAAGTTAATTTTTGAGTCTTTAGAGACAAATTTAAACATCTGCATTAAAAAAATTCTCTGACAAGACTTAGAATGTGCTAAGGTGGGAAAATAATATGAACACTGACTACAAAGAACTAATTTTATAACAGTTATACTGAAATTGCTTATAACAGAGGTTGTATTGAGAAAAAACTCATCTAATTTAAGTATTAAATGGGTTACCAAACCACAGGGTCTATTTTCTTCTGTGATATATTGTCTGATGGTTTCATCCCATCTGAAAACAACGAGTCCTCCTCTAACTGTTCAGTTTCCTGAAATAACACAGATGCCTACCCAACTTCTTTTTTCTTCTCAACAGAAAACAGAGCAAAAACCATTCCTTTAGTTCTGCTAACTACAAGCGCTGGCCCTTGAGGAATGTAAGGCTAGGTTGAAGAAAGCTGTATTAAGCTGCAAATTAATTTTGTTGATACAAGGAGCAGTAGGATCTCATTCAGAAAAGGCAACACATGTACTATATTATAATGTAGGTTGAATAATGCTTACCAGCAAACAAACAGAGCAGTCAAGACACATAGCATGAATTACACAGAATCTAAGTGCCTTGCCTCCGTTATTTGCCAAGATATTTCTAAATGCCAGAGGAGGAAGAGAGGTTGTTTTTTGGGTTGAGTTTCTTTGAAGGCATATATTTTACCATATATCTGTGTCACAGGTATGGCAGGGAGGTGTAATGATCTGAAGCAAAGTATATTTACTCTTTCCAGCAAGCTCTGGCTTCAAATAGTTGAAGTAAATAGCAGATGCTCAGAGCATATGGAAATTTCTGAACTATCATTTAAATAGATTATTTTCTATGAACTTTCAGAAGTTAGAGATGATAATAAATTTTCAAGAGAGCTAAACTCTACTCTTTTCCTCTTCAATTTAAAAAAAAATCCTTAGTCACCAGCAAGGCATGTTCTGCTCTTCTGTAACTACATCCATCAGCTACTCCCATGACTTCTTCCTGGCCAGATCTTAGATCATGTCATTGTCTCAACTAAAGCTTCTGGAACACCTTCAAATCTTTTATCCTTGCAGCTTTTACTTCAGTACCCTCTTCCAGTTCTCCACCTACATCTTGGATGTGTCTTCAAATCAATTCACAGGTATCTCCTCCCACTGCTATATCTCCCAATTTAACTTCATTTCCAGCCAATACCATCTTTCCAATCCTGCCCTCAATCTTCTATTACCATCTTCTTCCCACAAATGGCCACAGTCATGTTTGAATCTCTACTGCCTCATAGTCACACACCTGGGAAGTTTCCAAAGGCTGCCACATAACCCTTTTCATTATAGGCTACAACTTCTCCTCATCCCTTCAGCTAAATTGTTCACTTGTGCCTATTTTTGCCTCACCTTCAGAGACTCTCTCTGGCCAGCCTCGTACTGTCACAACCACATCATGCAATCCACCAAGAAGCATATGTGGATTTGCTGTTACTACATTAACCATCTCTCAGAGTAGCTTTTAAACACAATGAACTAACATTGACTGTCCTCACCTTCACTTCCAGCTATTGATCTTACCTATGTGCTCATCTCCTGCCCCATCGACCCTACCCTAAATAATTCATCAGCATTCCACCAAGCGTAGCATCATTCAGCATTTCCACATGTGCATACCTGGTCACTGTACAGGAACGACATGTCCTGTGTAATTCAGAAAACCTCTCTCCCTAATTTGTGAGAGGGATTCCACCTACTGTAATAAATGCAAAAGGAATGTGGGCTTTCCTTCTGTTAGCATTTTTCAATTTAGAACTACACAATTCCTAACCTACACTTCCCATGAGTTTAACTTCACACATAGCTCTCCTTTTCTGTTACTTTTCCCATGATTACTACTGCAGTTATCTCAAAAGTAGCCTGCAGAGTCTGTGAGCAAACAGTATGTTTACAACTATCTGTTCTGGGACTTCTGAGCACTGCCATCAGACAGTGAATATAAGAACAAAGGCAGTGCTAAATGCCACATCCCCAGGGATGGTTTTTTGACTGATGGAGGTCAGAATACCTAGCAGAGCACCACCCCTTTGTAAGCAGTAAAAAAATGGCATTTTAACATAAATGCTTTTACAAGGCAAATATAAATCTCACCATCGTTTATGTTTTTGAAAAAATCACCTTATGTTACACAGATTGCCAGGATGACTCGGACAATCCACCAATACTTATTCAGCTGCTCCACAAGTGAACCTGAAAGAAGTGGCAAAATGGAAGTTTGGACACAACCTGGGCCTCATGCACCACTGGGAAACTGCAATTTCACTTCACATGGCCCTGGACTTCAGCTTACGTTCAACAGACACCCTCAAAATTTTTAAGCTCTTAACCACTATGAATGAAGAAATTAATTCAACAGGGAACAGTATTTTCCTTCTAAAAGTATTAATAAAACTTTTACTTTCAGGATCTTTTCCTCTTTACAATATTCAGGTAATATATTAGCAGGACAGTCCTGGCTCTCATCCACAAGTGAATTAGGGTTTTATTGCTTCCATGAACTGATTCCAAACCACACTGGGTCACCCCAAGAGGTCCTTTACAGAGCATATAGTTTCAGAACTAGTTCCAGAGACTTGAACTGCTTCCTTTATGGGAAGAAAAGTAATATTTCTGTAACAGACCAAATTTTCTTCAGATATGTTGATATCTGAAGGATGTCAGTTCATTGTAAGAATCCGGGAGCTAGTGTGGCTCGAAATGCTCCACATATTTTCCAAGGGACCTTCCCTGTAATTTTAAACCATTAAAACAAAAGTGCATGGCTGGAAAAGGGTAGTATGTATTTAAAAATCTTACTGTGATTCAAACACAGCTGTATTACTTGCACCAATGATTTAATAGCATGACTTCACAAAAGCAAAAGACAACAGGTTTTACTTCTATGACCACCCTGCATTCTTGCACATCATGTGACAGAAAACAATGGAAACGTGGCTGAATGTGAGAAAGCACCAAACTGCAATGGCTTTTTGGGTGGGGAGAGAAACACACATACTACAAAAATCTAATAATTCTCCACCCAAACATTGCTAGTGAATGACCTCACTGGTTTCCTCCATATACTCCAGCAGCTTTCCTGCCATCGTTCTGTAGAGCCAAGCAATGATGTCAACAGTCCACCTGTGAGTGATGTAGCCCTCTGGGTCATGGTCGCAGAGAACTTGGATAAAAGCTGTGCCAGTATTAATTAAATGCACATCTTGTTTCACTGCTGATTTCCTCCGATAAGGCTCAGCTCATTTTTCCTGGAAAGACTTCCACACAGTAAGGGAACCAGAGCCAACCATAACACAAAACAAATACTGCTTGGAGAGTATGAAGACAACATGTTAAATATTTAGTTTAAAACAAACAAAAAATATTGCCTATCAGTGCTGGGATAAATACAAATCCTATTAATTTACATTTTCTAATAATACAAATGCTACATTTGTGATTTACATTTTCTAATAATACTGCAGACGGTTTATTACCTTTCAGCAGTACTTATCTCTTTTATTTGTAATGCTCTTCCCAATTAAATTGGAGCAGAATTCTAACAACCTGCTTTGTCTCTAAGTTCTGCCAGCTTAGAGTGAGAGGATCTCATCCACTAAAGAATATGCTTTGAGAATGGAGTTTGCCATTTAATTAGCATCAGTATTATCACTACAACTTTAATGAACGTGATGTCCAATAGCATTTATTCTGCCATCAGAAAGGTCTTAGCTGTAAGAAGGCTCTAAGCAGCTTAGGTATTAAGGATCTTCTTCCATTAATACAATTAGCCAGCAAGTAACGAAAGTCAAAAATATATACTGCTCTTTCTTTTTTTCTATATAAAGAAATCTAATCCACTGTCACGACTGGATGCTTTTGCCATGTGCTGTCAGCAGGATTTCTGTAATCCTTCTACTTGTAACATCTGACCTCCAGCCACTTTAAGCCTTTAGGACACGACCTTTTATACCTGCTTTGTTCTTGTAGACATTTTCAGATCGCTTTATTAGTAAGAGAAATGTCAAAGGAAGACTCTCAGTTTCAGAATCTGACATAAAAAATATTCTTTTCTGCACCACTTAAGAAGTACCACTATCCCTAAGATTTAATTGCTGACAGCAATGCACACAAAAAAAATGTGAAGATGGTGAAATACGAAAGTGATCTCAAAAGTAATGGTATGACTCTATTATGGGAGTTTGTTTCCTCATGATCACAACTGTCAATTCTGAAAGCCAGCAAGTTGGACCACTTGCCATAAATTTAATGCTGGAGAAAGAATAGTATAGTAAGGATGTTAGGAATACATTCATATTCAACATTCATTTTGATTTCTGGCAACTATAACAGTTCCAAGGAGTGTTCTGTCCCACATTCCTGAGCATTAGCAATATTTTCCAAACAACTGTCTGTCTCTTTAGATTTTTAGCTCTTGGGGATCTTATGTTTAGACAGTACCTTGCCGTACAAACTTTCTTGGAATACATTAACACTAAAAGTATACAGCCTACCCAGTTCCTGATATGGGAAAAGTTCCATGGCTACACTGCCTCTCACCAAAGTCAGAGTAACGAACTTGGACATATTTTTTACGGTCTTCCCCAGTAAGAAATCCCATATATAAAATGTCCTTTGCAAGAATTGTATTCTTTGTTTCTAGACAGAAACTAAAAAATGAGTAGTAGTCCTTGAACTTGTTTGTTCTACACTGCTGCTATGGACAATTCTTATGGATTTATGAGGCTGAACAGCAGCTAGTTTGTGTTGAAGCATGCAGAGTGCGACTCATTTAGAATGCTCAACCCAAGAACGTTTCACTCTCAAATCCTACAGAATAGCCCCCTCATGGATTTGAAGTAGTTGCTGCCCATTCCTCACATTCACTCCTCCTCACAACTTTATGACACATAACTTCCAGCGCAAACCTGAATCTTAGCCCTGCAGGAGATACCAGAACTTCTGACAAATTTTATTCTGTCACCAGTAACTGGAATTTGGTTTTCCACACTTTAAATAGACAGCTGTGCTCCACTTCTGGTGGATGTGTGTAACGTGGCCATGCTGAAGGAAAGCATATCCCCACGTCCAGCGTGTTAAAGTCACACAGTTTCCTGAACTCCAGGAACTCTCCTGGTCAGAAAGTACTTCCTTCCTTCTTTCAAACACTTGATTGTTTCAGAGGGAATTCAAAACAATAGATTAGAAACTTTCAACCTTTCCTAAGTGTACTGCTACACGAGGAAGTCAGGCTGTGCTCTGGGAAGATGAGATAACATTGGGAGAGGACTCCTTCCGGAAACGTGATGGCTTTTGCATCCCTTCTCCCCTGAATCAGCTACACACGACTAATAAGTCATGCTACGAGATGTCAGATGCAGTTCAACTTCTGTTTGGAGTAAGATGTGCGTAGTGTAGCTGGCAAAAGGCATGAGGCAACTAGCTTCTCAGCTACATTAATAAGGCACGTCTGAGAAGAAAATATCAGGAGCTTCCTAATCTGAGTCTGTACTTTTAGGGACAGATAGGAAGAAAGGATGATAAATGCCTTTCTTTAGCACCTCATTGTTTAAATCTCTAAAAAGGAGAATGAAAGTGCTACTACTTCTGGAGTTATTAAGAATATCTATCCCTTCCCACCATAATTTAGTTTTACAGAATCAACAGAGATGTTCACAAGGACTGGGAATAGATGAAGCTCATCAACTAAAAAGTAATCATTATAGTTATGCACTTTTTCCTAATTCCTTTCTTCTAAATATGTTACAGAATGCTTTGTAATTACAGACGAAAGAGTTAACACTTAGAACATAAAAATGGAGCTACAGTTATTTACAGGCTGCAATTTGAATAAGGAAAGGCAACAGACATGTAAATTAATTTTTCAGCAGCATGAGGGTGCCTAAGTATCCTAGCTTAACTCAAAAACATCAGAAACAGGACCAAGAGCAAGTCATTCTCTCAGATCCTGTAGTCAAAGGTAGTGTATGATATTACAATTTCCTAATTCTCTTTTCTTATCAATCCAGAGCTACAAAAAAGTACGAGAATAAAATTATTAAAAATCCCCAAGACCTCACCTCGTTCTACACGTTATTTTTATAGGCAAATGGGAAATTGACTTTCCTATCAAGCTGGGTCAAAGGAAGAGGAGTAATTTAGTTGAACACACTCACCGTTCCTACCAAAGGATAGATGAATCCTGCTCCAATACTGGCTCGCACATCACTAATTGGCAAAATGAATCCAGTGGGAACACCCTTCCTCTCAGGCTGATGGGAGAGGGACAGGTGAGTTTTTGCCATGCAAATGGGAAGATTTCCAAATCCCTAACAGAAAAGGGAAAGAAAAGAAGAATGTTTTAAAAATTACAGTAAAGACACAATACATTTTCACTTTGTTATCAGCATCTTCTAAAAATCCTAAAATCCATACAGCGATAGTTAACCTCTGTTTCTTAACAGCTAATATTTCAGAAATTGAGAGAATACTGTATTTCACATGCTACTCTCTCTCTGATCAGGCCTTTGTCTCTAGAGACTTGGCTGTAGAGTTATCCATCTTCTAGAGAGGGTTCTCAATCTAGAGTTAGGTGCAAAAAATGGCCTATGCAACAGCTAGAGTGTGCTGTTTTCAGAATCTTTTTCTACGATTTTCTATGGTTCCATGGGTACCACAAAAAACCTACACCAACTTGATAAACCTTGAGTATGGCACTTTTCTCTGGGCTTTAATGACCCAGTCCACCCACTCGAGACTGGGATTCATAGCCCCAAACTCTCTAAGGGTACTAATGTCTTCTGTGGGGTAAACACAAATAGCTTGTGATGCTTTTCGTTGTTTTCAAACAAGCCAAAAACTGTGTGAAGCGATTGTAACCACTTCACTAATGACAGTGCAGTAGTTACTCAAAAAGTGGAAGAAAATCAGAGAAACGCCCTCACAGCAGCTCCCCCCCACTGCTTGCCTCCCAGGTTATTGATTAACCTTGAGTCAGGTACCTTCCACTCTTCTGTTCAGCTCCCTGGTAAACAGGGATGTGATTCACAAGGCCTGGAGGAGAGGTGGCACTGCAGGGAATTGCCTCTGCAGCCCAGTGCTGACGATAATCCTTTAATGACATTGTGAAAATATTTCCTAATACTGCTAACATTTAGACTGAAAATTGGATTAGAGAATCACAGCAGGAAAAGAGAAAGACGTGGATTATTTTCCTTCAAGTACATGAAGTAAGCTTCTTTTCCATCTCGAAAAATCTAATTAATTCTCAGGAGATTTGCATTACAGGGAAGACAGCTATACTTCTGCCTGTCTGACCAGGCTGATGAAGTATACTCAGGAATTTTTCCACAATACATTGTCCAGAATCTCTGTTTTCTGACAGAAAGGCTCCAGCCTTGTTTATGTGCAGAAAATACATTCACCTCTCCACATGGTTTCAAAACTGTTCTTTAACTGTATCAAAGCCCAATCCCACATGGTTTAGGAACAGTGATCTATTTCACCTTCTAGCATTCATAACCCCTTGGAAATAATACAAACAGAAGGAAAACAAAAGATTTTACAAATATTGGAAGCTTTGTTATTAGCACGCACAGCTGTGCACAGGCCTTTTTGTGTTTGCAAACTCATTTTTTGCAGGTACAAATGAACACTGATATGCTAAAATCGGACACATTAACTAGCTGCTACTTTTGCAGATTTGCAGTTATCACATTTAAGGTAGTAACCCAAAATTATCACCCTGCACAGAAAGTACAGCACTGCACCATAAACCAATGCATACCGACCTCCACAGATTGGCACCATGGGTGAGCTCACACGTTTTGGCAAAGCTTGGCTAAACACTCCAATCTGAGAACCTTTCACACCCCGAGGCTTCCCAAGACCCTCATCCAGCAGGCATGTGACTCCATAACTCACTGGTGTTCTTACCTGCCGGGTGTAACGATCAACTTGTGACTGCGCAGTGGGAGACAACTCTATGTCCTCAGCTCCATACACCTTCTGAGCAATGACCCTTATTTTTTCAACAATAGGAAGCTGCAGAGACAAGGGAACAATACAAGCATGAACATTAGCCAAGAGAAATCAGGATCTTGTCTGCTGAGTGAGAAATCTGAATCTCTCATTTAGATTCATCCTTGTTAAACAGGCTTGCTAAAGCATGAAATCAAGTAAAGGGCACTGGTGATGGATATGATATTCAGCTACAGGTAAGTGAATTGTAACCATGATTTTAGCTACTCTGTCATTTAGGAGCTGCATAATTTGAGGATTACAAAGTTGACAACATGAGCTTACACTCTTGACTGAAGTGGAGGAAGAAAATTATTGCCATGTAATTTTAAGAATGAAGAGCTAACACACACTGCAGATACAAGGAAGCAAGCTCCACCGGGTTAACAGGGATCACTAGACAAATCAATTTTCATTTTACAATAAAGATAATCTATACAATGAGTTGACAAGGCAAGGTAGAAAGCTGCCATGGAAGGGTCTTCCAAGAAGCAAGGAATTTTTTTTTTTTTTTTTCCTAACATAGATATTTGGAATAGTAGCATTGATACTGCAAAGAACTTTAGGCGCTAAAAAAAAAAACAAACGCATTCTAGGATACACTTAGAGAGATCACAAGTCACTTAGATAGATCAACCTCAGCCTCCAGGAGTATCCACCTCAAGTTAATCAGCTCAAACTGAATGCGTGTCTTGCTTTTATGGCTTCTGTCTGAAGGCAGATGCAGATTCGCACATGCAGGCTGTTAAAAATCCTTTCATACATTTTCTACAGACAGTTTTTTGTGGTCAGATCAAGCATTTACTTTTTGTTCCACCATTTCTGTTTATTTAGAGTAAATAACTCTTCCATCTTTCCCTCTCCTGTTTTGAACGACCTTGGAGAGAGCAGTTATGACCCCTATAGCCTATTTTAAACAAGCCAATCTCTTCAACTTTTTTTAAGAGGAACAGGACGATGGAGGAAGGATCATATCACCAGTTCAGCCACTCCAGTGCTGACCATAGATGGCCAGAGATGTGTGCAATACTCTAGGGAGCATCCCATCAGTAACTTGTGCTCTAGCATACTAAATTAACAACACACATGGAAGAAGCGCTGAACAAAATCTAATGAGACACTACTTGGGGAAGAACACTTGGTAACCTCAAGCAATACAAAAAGCACCAGAACACAAAATAGAAGTATTTAATTTTATTCCGACGAAGACAATAAACCAGTTTGTGAATACCAAACTATCTGGTGCGTTTATAGGAAGTTCCCCAGTTAATCACATTTTTACAATGCCCGTCTAGATGCAATGTTTTTTCTGCAAAGACTCATCAGCTGAAGGGATTATGCCTGACTGACCTTTTCATATTTATGAGTGAATTTTAGAAAAATTAAAAGTAGTCTGCTTTTCCGTTAATAAAGAACTCTGATAACAGAGACGTCACTAGAAAAGAAGCTTAAATGTAAGACAGTTAAAAGCTACTAAGGCTCAAACAACCCCTCAGACATGAAATTTCAGCGTAAGGTTTAAAGATATTCCATAAGATGCTTTCCGAACACATTGACTATATGATTATTGCACCTTAATTGGATAGAATGATGTCACATTCCTGATTTCAGCCTTTTTACAGGAATCCAAGCAGTGCAAAAAAAATCAAGTGAGGATTGGAGATAACGCATTGCAAATATCCTGGATGTAATTCCTGGCACCATTAAGCTGAATAGAATACTTGGTGACATGGACAGCCATCATGGGATGAAAGTTCTCTCAGGTTGATTATTAAATATATTCATAACTTGTTGAACACTGGCAGTTTTGAACACAGTGGAAAAAATGAAAAATATGCCTGTTAACTTGCTTTTTGGGTGCTGTTTGCTTGCAGTCAAGGACTAACAGCAATAGCAAAGGCAAAAGGGATTCCACTCCTCGTTGTCAGTAAGCCAACATCAAAACCGTTTTCTGCTTAAACCTCAGCAAATTCATTGAGATGGAGATGTTCATTTAGCTTCAACTTGCATTTGTGTCAAAATACTTCAAATTAATTTGACAGCAGCATAATTACTATGCCCTCAGCCTCCTTCCAGCAATCATAGCTGTAGTTTCCAAATGAAATCCAGCAGGGCTCTGGCTAGCATCAGAGGAGACTGCTTTAATGACAGTGGTGGCATTCTGCTCCTCCCAGGATGTGCACAACAGCTTGCATGGCTGAGCCTAAGCTGGACAGTCAGACACTGCATCCCTTCAGATTTATGGTGGAGTTTTGTGAGTTTGGTTTTGTTTGGTATTGAAACCAGAATTTCAGATACTTTTAAGGCCAGCACCCAAACCTCAAAGTTTGCAAATTTAACTTCTGAAGAACCACCACTGGGGAAGCCATTGTGGGAGCATGAATGGGAAATAGAAGTGGTTTTCTGAGGCCACCACATGTTTACTGCAAGGCAGGTGTATACCAACAGGTGAGACAACGTGCATAGTGTCAGTAGACAATCTGAGCCTATTTAATCTCACAACACAGGCAGATGAGTCCTAGCTGAGCGCAGTTTAGATAGAAACCAAAAAGGAGGCACAGACACTATACACATTAACATGGCCCATGCATGTGCACACTCTCAGACATATTTCCTTCCTGATTTTTCAGGAGTAGGGAAGAGAATACACTGCACTGTGCTAAGTAGCCATCTGTTTTCTAGTATTTAGTGTGATTTTTAAAGGATTATCTATTTAGAATCACAGTGTAACAGCATTTCAAGCTAAAAAGTTTTCTGTGTTCCAGTTATCAAGTAATACTGCTGAGAAACTTCACTTTCATTTAACTTAAAGGAGTGCTCTCTGAAGAAAAGCCATCTAGTACTTTACTTGAGAAATAAAAATTCATTTTGCTCAAAAATAACAGAATGGTATTTATCAGAAAAGAAGCTTTAGTAATACAGAAGACTTTTTACAAATATGCCATAGAAGAAGCCTGGATGTTTACAGACACTTGTGGGAACAATTCTTACTTTTTCTTATTTGGTCTTTAAGGGCAAGTTCAGCCTTAGGTTTTCTGCAAAACTGTTGATTATTCAGCATTTCACTATGGAAAAACTCTCAATGATGGCACAAGCATCCACTGTGTGTAGCAAACTTTACAGTGCTAGTTCACACGGAAAAGGGATTAAATGAATGCAAAGAAGCTGATAAAGGGAGACAAACTGTAGAAGTAACTAAATCATTAAGGGATTTTAAGCTGGATTTTTTTGCCAGCTAATACCAGACTCTTCTAAAAAATAATGTGAGCTACCTATTTGTACCTTAGACACCTTGATCAAATATCTGTCAGCAGAAACCACATATATCAGATGCTTAGAAAAATTAAGTCATTTCACATTCTCACTTCTTTTATCTAAGAATTTTCTACAATGGCCTAGCATTTTCCTGAACTAATTCTTCATTCTCATTTGCAAACTACAATGTAGTCCCTCAGCTGCACCAACACAATTATTTGAAGACCATCAGTAAAACTGTATCAGTGAAAGGAAGATGGAAAGTCTCATCCAGACAGTGAGTGTTGATGGTACCCTTCTGATCAGCAGCTGGGTTCCACAGCACCTCTGCTAGCTGGACAGCTGTGGTGAGAATGGTATTTATTAAATGTGCAGAGCACCAAAAGCACAGGAGTTTTGGAATCAGCAATAAAAGCTGTTCCTATTCTCACCTGCCTTATGTAAGGTTGTGAAAGCTACACAACTATGTACATTTAGGTAGAGAACAGGTGAGAGATACAAAATAGACAGTATAGGTTTAGACAAAATTGACTTTTACAGTTATGCGAGTCCTTTTCCAGATATGCAAGTCCAGTATTAGTATTAATGCTGCAGGAATTATAGCAGCTTTGGAGAATCCCTTCCAAATTCAGTTTTAGCTGCTTGAAAAAATGACAGCATGAAATACTCAATGTAAATTTATAATGAACATGAGAAGGTGCTATAGGGCCACAGGGTATAAATATCTGCTGCTTGTTAACTAGCTTTGATGCTTCTCTCAGATACAACCAACCATGCCAGCCCTGCCAGAGACAATGTGCTTTTCCGAAATCTCACACATCCAGAGCCACCATATGCTTCTTCCGAGGCAAGCGCATACACGTGTGCTTGTTGAGGCTGCCAAGCACCCATGCCATGAACAGGATTATCTCCTTGGCTAAAGCCTAACAGCAAAATTGTGCTACAGGAAAACTGCACAAACTGCTTTCACAAAACCAGTATCTGTGTAGCTGTACATTTCATTACTTGATAGAGAATGATTAAACCAAGAAATCAGCACTGATAAGGACGAGAGCCTGTCATTCCCAAGACTGAATTTTTCTACCCAAAACGAAATCATGCCAGTGCTGTCACCCAGTCATACTGCTACTTCCAGGCAAGATGTGATGTTAGTACAAATTGGTGCTGTTTATTACACAAGCTTCTTTCTTCCAATACTATCAACATCAGGGTATTTACTAAAATGTAATTTAATAGTGTTTCATTTCCATTAGTCTTTCCTCACATTTCCTTCACTATTTATCTCTTCCTTTAGCTATAAGCTATCTCTTCCTTCTGCAGGTTGCAGATTGCCATTTTTCCACATGGGGCTTGATGAGGATTTCCATAGACATCAGACTAGATTCAACAGAGCCTCCTTCATCCCCCCTTCCTCTGCTGCTCACCCTGACCCATGTGCCAGTGCAACTGAGCAGGCAGCACTGCTGCTTGTGCAGCTGCACATACCACAGAAAGCGATCCAGGCTAAAACACAACCCAGAGATGGGGGGAAAAAAAGCTTTTGTCAGCCAAATTAGTTCACACATCCAGTTTACCATAAAGGGAAAGCCAGTATAAAGCAGAGAGACAGAGATTACTTACATGCTATCTCCACAGAAAGAATTGTTCGAACTGTTCAAATCTGATCACTGAAATGTACCAGCAGAAACAGTGAGTTGAGGTAGGGACACATGGCTTGGGCTGAGATTCCTGAAATCAGTCTTGTTGCCACAAGTCAGCACCATGTGAAATGAAACATCCAGATGACCAGGGACCTCGTTTGGGATTATGCTAAGGATTCCTGTCTTTTGCATCCAAATCTGGACACTTGACTTTAAGATCTTTGGCTACTGGAGAAAGGAGTTCATCTCTTTAAATCCCCAGAGCAAATCCCTGAGACTGCTGAAAACAATTCCTGTTCCTTTCCTTCTTGCTTTCTTCTGCTTTCAAATATTCCCCCTGACTTCCTCATCAAAACAGTCCAACAGAAAATGTTTCCAAAAAGCCAGAGTCAACACCAGTAAACCCATAGTCATACTTCATTCCACTAGGTTGCAGCTATGCCACACTACCATGAGAAGCATTGGTGTTTAGACCTAGTTTAAACTGAATACCTTAAGTGAATGTCCATCAGCACAGCACTGTCTGAAAAGATCTCTTCACAGTTATACAACAGAAATATTTAAAACTACTTTATTCTCTGAGAAAATAATATTCTGCTGAAAAACATGCGTTTAACCATAGAATATCCAAAAGCACCATTTAGTTGTAACTTACAGATTTAATACTTCAAGTTCTTTAAATATGTGCTGCACTCTCACTGCTTATTTTTAATTATGAGATCACCAGTTTAATTATGAGGTCACAACCTCTGGGTTTACTGTTGCTACATTGTTTGTGCTTTAAAACAAATTCTTAAAATAGTTTCAAATTCAAGGCAATGGCACTTAACAAAAAGAAAGCAACAACTTATGCATTCACTGAAAGCAGCAATAAAGAATGACTGGTTGGCTAAGTGAAACAGCATGCAGACATCACTCATTCCTCTTCTTGGGAAGGCTGCCAAACAAAAACATATGACAGGAGTATGGCTCAGAAGGTGCTGTGTGGGGTGACAGAGTGCAGTGCTAAAACAATAGCTGACTCTGCACATTCAGACTCTTACTTCTAGCTTTTCCCCTGGATAAAATAAAACCACATTTACTGAAGTATCTGTATATTCTGGTTCCAGAAGATCTGTGGCTGACAAAAGGACTCCCAAGTCTTTATCACTCTTCTTCCTTTGTTGGCACAGGGCAAGAGTTTGTTTTTTAATTTGCGGAAAAGCATATGCAGTCAAGTTAAACAGTTTGTGAATCAACATCTAAGCCTGCAGCCTTAGAGATTTATTTTCCATTTCCCCAACTTTGAAACCCCAGCTGTGCCCACGAAAATCGCTTCACACAAAGAATAGGAAAATTATGAAAATAAACATAAAAGTGCAGTGCTGTCAAGAGCCTACATCTACCAAAAAAAAAAAATAAAAAAGGAGATGGAATGGAAGAAAGATAGCTTCCTGCCCTAGTGCACCCACTTCAGTGAAAGAAGTGTCCAGCGTCCACCAGAATCTCTTTGATGGGAGTGGGAGGAGAGCTTGGTACAGCCCTGTGGAATCCCTCTTTAATGTGGGTTCATTGCTAGATGGCCTGTAGGGAGGGGACAAAAAAACCTGAAGTGCAGCACTTTCAAGATGAGAAATTATCTCCATCATTTAGGAAAAGTTTCAGTAAGCATATATAATCTTATTTATTCCTACTCCAGTAGTGTTTAACAACCTTCCATTGGGTCCATGATGAGACTAAACTCTAAGCTGTATAAAGAACAACACAGAAGTTATTTGCCTTCTAGGCAAAAGAACAGAGGAATGACGGCCTGATGTGACAGCAGAAGCATGATGAATGGCTTTTATGGCTTAGCTGCTTCATGGTTCTAGTGGAGGAAACAGAAAACACCCCTGACCTCCCACCTCCTTCCCCTTCAGTCACACTGAGATTGAAAAGGTGACTAGTTTACAAACAAAGACAAATACTCTGCCTTCGGTCATTCCCCTGGAGGTCAGTGTCCTCAGACCCTGGCCCCATGAGCCATTCTTGACTCTGCCTTCCTTTTTGAGCCACTCCCCCACTCCTAAGCCTTCTCTCCACTAACCACTCTCTTCCCTCCTTCATTATTCACAGCTCATTCTCGTTATTGGATACTATGGCTAGCAGATGGGAAAGAAGATAATGCATAGAGAACCACTGCCAGCAGAGTTTCCTCTGGTTTGATGCTACCCTTAGACTCCTCAGAGTGACTCACTGTCTCTGACAGTTGAAGCTGCGACTGGAAGAAACGAGCCTAATGGCAGCCCACGCCATACTGCCACAGCACAACAGAGGCATAGGCAGCCAAAACTGTAGGCTCAGATGCTCCAGATTTGCCCGTTACTATTATGCTCACAACAGGGGAAGAAAAATGCTAGTGCTGAGGCTGCTAACTGCTTGAATGCCTCCCTGAGAAGTGCTGCTACTCAACCTCATTCCCAGTGGATGTCTCCAGGCTGAGAAAGCTCTGCTTTGTTCTGCAGGCTGGCCAGGCAATTCACTGCACTCAGCAAAAATATCTGTGCAATCAACTTCCACAGTGCAACCTGGAAATATTTTCATTTGTCATGGTATTACCTAAAGGCAGAGCACAGGTAAAAATAGGTGTCATCTGACAAACTTGGAAGACTGGAACAATCGCTTCTCCTCCCTCCCTTTTGTAACCTTTCACTCTTCAGTTTACTTTCCCAATGCAGCAGGTGATTTGAGGCTCTACAATCATATCTCCGTCAAGTTATTGTCTCAATCTTTTAAGGGGACAATGCTAACTCGTTGACTGGCCAGATACAGTGATCTTGCCTCGTGCCATATGCCTATTCTTCTCCTGTTTTCTGCCTCCTGGAGCGTTAGCCCACTGTGCTCCAGTTGCCTTGCAGGAAGGAGCAATGTACTTCCTAGAAAGTTAATGCCTCTCTTCATTTAGACCTGTGTTTCCTCCCAAGTTTTTGAGGGCTGCTTTAAGTCAAGGGAAGGTTCATCACCGGAGAAGAGACAGCACCAGGATAGAGACAGAAGGCAGGTTACTCAACAGGCATACATTAGAATATAGATTCTTCCATTCCAAGAACAGACTCTGAAGCCAGAGAAATCTGGGAATGGGATGTGTATGTTTCCATCCTCTCCTATCCTCCCACTAGTTATCTAAACTTACTTTAAATGGGTCAGTCAACTTTATTTTGAGTTATAGCTTTCTGCTACAACTTAAAGATCCATACTTTGAGAGAAGTGAACCCAGAAGGGAAGTCAACAGTGATAAGAGAGTTGAATTTTGATATTTTCCATATGTAGCAAGAATATATATATTAAAAAAAACCACAACTCCGATTATTTCACAGAGAGTTCAGGAGGCCTTTAAAACAAACCCATCCTCCAAACACTGAAGAGAAATACTCAGCAAGAAACCAATTCAACAGTAAAATAAGAGAGGTTAGTGCAGAGAGGGGGCAAAAATCCATATTAAAACCACACACTACTATACTATTTATTATGACTACTGCAAACAATCTTTAAAACTATGTTATAAACTCTGGAAAAGTCATCCTTGCTCCTGAAACCCCTCGTAGCATTGTGTAATTCCTAATACTGTAAGCATTTCATGGTACATTGTATCTATTTATGTCCTTTTCTTACACTTCTGAAGTGACAACAGTGCTGGTGTTACTTGTCAGAGGTCACTTCTTGTACTTATTCCATAAAATGACACTGGCACACATGTACTCTCAAAATCATATATGCAGCTATTCTTCACACTGCCCTCAAAATATGCTTGAAGCCTATTCTGTTCTCATTTCAGTACCTGAAAAATATTCATTTAGTACTAAATGTCAAAGAAATCCTTGGTAGAATCAAGATGCACTAAAAAAAAAAAAAAACCCACCAAAAAAACCAAAAAAACCAAACCAAAACCCAAGCATCAGGTACTACAATAAAATAGTAGCTTGCCTGTTTAGAGAAATAAATAAAGAGAACCTGAAAAGCAATCTGAAAATGAGGCTACAAAGCACTGTGTCTTGTAGAGATACCTGAGGAAGTTTAAAAGGCTGAATAAGGTGCTTCAAGGCATATAACCTTATCAGCACAGTCTTCTAATTAGAGTGGGTTGCTATGATACTCAAGAGGACCACTTAGCTGAGCCCGAGTCCTGAACTGACACAAACATGTTGTGTCCATTGTCTAAGACTCCTTATTCAGCACATGTATGGGTATCATTGAACAAATGTATAAACATACCTCAGGACTCAGAAAAATAGTTGATCCTCAACTTTCTACCAGTATTTGACAGACCTAGAAAAGAGTTTTTTGTTGTTCTCACATTTTACACATTTGTAATGACCTTTCAAGGAAGCCTTTGTTTTCAGATACACATTTGGAAATTACATAAAGCACTGCAGAAATGCATGCCATTTGGAAAAAAAAAAAACAAAAAACCAACAGACTGTCTAGCTGACCTGGACTACCATCCAATTACATACCTGACTGTATACTAATAATATAATTTGCTGCAAATTTTGTTTAACTAATAAAAAAAAAGTTCTAAACCAGTTTTACATACAGGTGGTTTGGTATTCTGTTTTTAAAATCCTAGGGTAATGCTTTCTAACAAAATATCAAAATGTTGAATGAGCTTATTACTGCTACCATGGTCTGTGCTATTGGATGTTGTTCTAATTATATCAGATTTTGGAATCAAATTCTGATGAAGTTTTCCAGACTGAGGAAATCAGGCACAGACATAAAGGACTAAATGGAGACATGGAGTAAAGGGAAGAGTAGAGCAATCTCATAAAGATAGAGAGAGAGATGAATGAAGTGGTTGTGGGTTTATTCAAAGTATTTCCCCCTTTGACCTTGCAAAGGGGAAAGTAACAAAAAAAACCCCACAGAGCAAGCCATGTCAAACTTGAGGCAACCAGGACTTAAGAGTATTCAGGTACCTGGACAAACCCAGCAGTCACTGGAAAGAGAAGGATGGAACTATTGTTTCACTTACATCCCCGTTAGGCACAATGACAGGGAGAAATCAGCTGTCTGAGTCCTATCTTACTCCCTCTTCTCTTTCTTAATTTTCTGTCATAGTTACCCCTTTGAACACTAGAAATCACTCCTCAAAACTACTACATCAAAAAGCCCTATTACAACCTTAATTAACATCTAGGAAGGGTCATTTGTAAGAGGTGCCTTTCCTTCACATCTCTGTGAACCCAGTGACCAAATGACCTACCATATTGTACAAGTGACAGCATTGCTGTTTACTTTCCCACTTCCAACTGCTTCAGTCACCTTCCTTTGCTCACTAAGAACGAAACAGAAGCCTGAACTTTACACTTTATTGTTTTTGTTGGCCTGAATGTACTTTTTTACAGTATTTTAATAACTTTATATGCTTTTACAAAATCTCTTCAACATATTTTTGAGGCTTGTAATACTTGTGTTAAGTTGATGTAAAGATGTGATTCATACCCTTTGTGCTTAAGATCATGCTGCTTATGTAAAACAGCACAGAAAGATATGTCTGGGAAACACATTAAAGAAGAAATCAATCTCTTTTTCTTCCTTCACAGAGGCAGAGTCCACTCCTACCAATCCCTTCTACTTAATCATACCACAAGATTGTAAGCTACACACAATATAGTAACATCAGAGCTTAAATATGAGACCTGTCAAATGGTGATGTACTCTTTCTGTAACAGAAGCATCCTATGGGGAAACTATTACATGTATTTCTGAAAAAACTTTTTTTTTTTTCCCATGTTATTACACAAACCCCCTAAAATGATATCCCTAGTTTCCAAAGCATCTCATTAGAGACAAACTCAGAAAGGCAGATACATTGTCCATTTTTGGCTGTCAAAATGTTTCATGGGCAAAATACCTTGAAAAGGTGCCACAGCACTTACATTCCCAAGCTATTTCCATCTATTCTGTGAAGGCAGAGGTCAGTACTAACAGGAGCTGGCTGGATTACTGACATTTGGGAAGATGTGGGGAGGTGAAAAGAAGAAATAATATGGGTGCAACAGATATGAGGTACATATCAGGGAGGAGAGAGTGAAAGAAAACAGTAGGGCATATCTACCTCAGGCTGAACTTTTTTCTGGAGAGAAGCATCCAACAGGAACTTTCAGCCACTTAAAAGAATGAAGCTGAGGTTCTGCTGTTAAAAATAGCATTAAAACGTTTTCTAAAGAAACTTAATCAGCACTATCAACTGGCAGTATGTCCCTCCAAATGTTCTGTCTGCACAGTAGTAGGTGCTCCAGCATAGTGCTTTCAGGGGCCCAAGAAGCCCTTCTTTGCAAACTGTTCCTCCTGACAGCTCATGACACTGCTATGCTGTTACCTTGCAACTGACTGCAACAACAAAGTCTCCAAGATATGGGAAAAGAGTCACCATCTCTGGCAGACACAGGACTGAAACTCGGACCACACCATCCTTTATTAGGTTATCTGGCTAAGCAAATTAAATGCCAAGCCCAAGCAAGGATCCCAGGAACAATGATAGGTAGAGGAACCCTAGTAATGTAATCAGTGGAAAAACCTAATCAGTGAATATTGTACTAGCAGACTCCAATGTCAAGAGAAAAGGAACTGAACTGGGCCAGCCCATGCTTTTCATGTTTGCCTGAGGGCTGTGGGTGTGTAAGTCTCCTACAACAATTTGTCAATGTTGCAACTACAGACATACTTTTATGGTAAACAAGAAAGTATCAAAAACATCATTCAATACACTAATAACAAGCACTACCAGCAAGTATCCTGCTCCTCTGATTACACAAGCTGCAGATTGATTTTTCTCTTCAGCTTTTGTGATTTTAAGCCAGGTCAAGCTCCTTTCTAAGTATGTTAGATAGCTTTGTTGCTATATTCTTGTTTTAAATCCAACACTAACCAGGCATGCATTCATTAAAAAAAAAAATAAAAAAATCTTACCTCCAAGTTGTAGAGATACTTGAAACTGTTTTTCTGATTGGCTGCCTTCTCCACAGCTTGAGCTAATTTTACTGCTCCTCTACCACCAGCCGACCAGTGATAGCAGGGTACAGCATCAAATGCTCCAGACTGCTTTGCAATCTTACACACCAGATCAACCTCAGCAGGCGAGTCAGTTCTGCCAAACAAAGAGTTCTGTCTCATTATTTTCATTACTTCTCTTTTGTAACTTTATATTCTTAGCCTTATTCCACCACCAGCAATCGTAAAGCAAGTCTATATAGAAATTGTGTCACTTATATACAGCATCTGTATTTACATGTTTCAAGAACACTTTCTGTAATTGTTATAGCTAATTATCATGCAAGATTAATAGTTCCATAACAGCATGCGCTTTTTTCAGTGGTTTTAAAACCTTAAGACTGAGCTAAGGATTTAAAGGTCTTTATATTCATGATGAAAAAAGGAAATTCTTTAAGAGTTTCTTCATGCCAAAACTGATCAATTTAAAAACCAAGAAGAGGGTGAAATCTGAACTGTGGATCTACTCAAAGGAGTAATGAAAGAATAGACTTACTTGAAGATGTTTAGAGCAACCACAACAGGAACTCCAAAGAGCTGAGTAATTTGAATCTGTTTCTGTAGATTACAGCAGCCATCAGCTACCAGCTGCAGGTTCTACACAATTAAATAAAAATTAATGGAAATGGCAAGATACATCAAGTATTTTGCAGCCAAAGAATTTTCCATAAGTTAAACTGAACATAAACAGTGCTGATCGTGGCAGCTGTAGGCAAGTAAAATATTTCCAGATAAAAATATTTTGGTACTTATCTTATTAATTCTTATTTCAATTGGTAACAGACATTTAAGTAACAAAGCAGCATCCAAAATTTGTACATGAATGCCTCGGTCTCTTCTGGGACACAAGAAGACAGTGCAGCTGATGACTGGTTGCCTGTCATGATACTGAAAGGGCTGTTCTTCTCTTGTGTGCAAGGTTTATAAACAAAATACAGTAGTGGGGTGGGGTTTGCAATACAGACGTTAGAATCACAGCCTAATCTCTATATACATATATATTCCAGATAAAAGCACGTTAGGTTTCCATATTTACTGCTTTACCTCACACTTTGTAGGCCTTACTTGCAATACACATATCCTTAACCCGATAAAAGCAAAAGACCAGAATTTGTCTACAGCAGAGACAAAGAAACAAACCTGTAGAAGACACTCTTGTTTGAAGAGTGACATCCAATACCAGATGTGAAGCGCAAACAGATTAAACCTGTTATTTAACAAACAGCTTAAGCTATCAATAATTTTAAGAAGTGTCTTTGATCCCTGCACCACTCTGCTCTTGTGCCTCCAGAAGTGCTACCTTATTTTGTCACTTCAAATAAAAACTTCTGAAGTTTTATAATAATTCCTCTTACCTCCTCTGTGTATTCTTTCTTCAAGGGAGCACCAGCAGTTACCTGGAATAATAAGCAATCGAAGTCATCACAGATTGACACTTGTCACAATCCTAAATAGTTGGAAGTGCACTTTTGCTTACTTTCTGTATTGCCAGTCAGCACACACACACACACACTACGCACAACATCACAGGTTGACTGCAGCTTCTGTTTTATTCCATGTCACACTGGTCCATGCAGAATAACAACACTTCCTGTTGTATTTGGGTAGCAAGACACAGCTAGAGGCTCAGCAACTGGTTGTAAAAGATTTATCAGAGAGGAGGTAGTTGGATCCCATTCTACATGTTTAACAATGCAATAGCAGTGCAAAGACAACAGACAGCAGCCTCTGACAGCTGGCTGGAGGAGTAACACTGACACAGATGACTAGAAGAGGAACATCATCTTTGGATGTCCTCTAATTGTAATTCTAATTGACAAGTAGTTTACTTACTAATCGTGCTGGAAAGCACAAAGGTATACAAATAAAGAGTATCACCAGGATAGACTACTGAGTCTCCAGGGACCACATACATCCAGGCACTGGACTTAGATGCTTTTTTGTCAAGCACTGGTGTTGGTCCATTTTATAGTTAACCTCTCAGGAAAAGTATCTGGTACCCTACACACCTCTATGATGCATTATGTAAATAAAGCAAGCTTTATACTTCTAAAGACACAGAGCAGACAGAAAGAGGGACAACTATTAAGACATATTTAAGTCCTACTTTTGCTAGATTGAATGAAAATATACCTGCCTTCATAGGCTGGGAGGAGTATAATTGAAAAATAAGAAAACTTGCATTACAAGTGGATTAAAATGATAGAAAGTTATATAATTATGTCAATGTAAAAGACTGAAAAAGGACAGCTCAGCTTTAGCTCTAAAAGATGATTAGCTGTAAGGGAGACCATGAATTCCAAAATTTTGTGGCTGTGGAGACAGCTCTGGTATTTTCACCCAGTGAGACTGTTTCCCTGGCAGCATCACTCTCTTGCATGCTGCTGGGAAGATGAAAGTGTTTCTAGGAGTTAAGTGTCTGGCTGCTCGACTAGCAGAGTCCAGTCTGATTCTATGACTGAGGAGTATGTCTACAATAAGTAATCTGCACAAGTCTCTTTGTGGCTTAAATAGCAAAAAAATTATACATTGGTGACTTTCAGTATACTGGGAAAACACCCGCAAAATTTTATCAGTTACCTCAGCATCCCTGAGGGAATTAACCTGAGCAGATTAAAAGAACAGAAGGGGGTTCCCATTATGCAGTGAAAGAAAACTCAAATGCTCCCTTCTTCCACTCACATACTGCAGCCTGAACTCTTTTCATTCCTTGTCAGCTGCCAGCCTGTGACTACTTCAGTGCATTTAAAAATGCTATTTCAAAAGGCAGGGAAAAGAACATATATACACACTACAGCATTTTTTTCCATGCAAACAGAATTCCCTTCCTCAGCAACATTTAGAACTTCTTCAGAGCTCTTTCGTCCCTCTTTTTTCATTTGTGCCTTTCCATTCCTGCATTACCTTTGGAGGTAACATCTATATAATGAAGTAACTCAGAAGGGATATTTAAATACTGCCCCGTAGGCTACCCCCAGTATTTCTTATACTAAAGTATTTTACTTATTTCAAATATTAGCAACAATTTTATTTTGCAAGAAAGGTGCAGAAACTTACATTTGGCCCACCTCCATGCATCTTCAAAGCCCTCACTGTAGCAACAAGTACAACCACACTGGGAACCAAGCCAGAAGCTCTGCATTTGATGTTGAAGAATTTCTCCATCCCAATGTCAGCACCAAAGCCAGCTTCAGTTACTGTTAAACATTAAAAAACCAAAACCAAACCACACATAAAACATGCTTTTGGTTAAACACTGGGGGATATTTCTACTTTAGCATGCAGTTGCACTTAAACATACATCAGTACTCAGTTTTGAATGCAAATAGAGGTCTATTTACATTACTGAGTCTGATTAAAACGTATTCCCAAACCAGAAATAAATTCTCTTATTCTTGATATGTACAATATATCATCAAAAGTAGTCACAGAGTGGGAAAAAAAACCCCAAGTAATTCAAGTTAGTTGGAATTAAACTCTTTTTTAAAAATCAAGTCCTCTGAAATAGCTGTTTCTGTGTAATTATAATTAAAATGTTTGCAAATTCTTACAGATATAATCCTTCTCTACGTTATTCCTCCTCCCTTGATTTCTCTAAAGACATGCTTTTATCACAACTAATGGACCTAAATTCTCTAAGGTTTGCAGAAATTCTGGTCACCTTTTGCTTTTGTGGAGAAGATGTTTAATTATAAACACAAACCAGCAATGAGAGAGAGTCACAACTCAGTGTTAAAAATACTCTTAAACAGTGAATTCCAGAATGGGATTTTGCACCAAAAAAGTCAGATATTAAGGTAACAGGACTCAGCAGAAAAATCTGTGCAGAATTAGGATACATCCGGCAAAGTATTTTTAGCAGAGCTACAAATAAAAGAGAAGATAAAATGTATTAAATAATGTTAGTCTCTTCAGAGCTGATTTGCTCCAATTTGAAAAATTATTTCAATTATCGCTTTTAAAATTCAAATAATTTCCTTTTACTCGACAAACACAAGCACACAGCAATTAAAAAATTCAAGGGATCAAGTCATCTGTTGGTTGAATATTTGCTGATGTAACCATTTCCCAGCAGAACACACTGGAGAGTCGGGTTTAATGTGTGCCTCTGGAAGAGATGAAGGGACTGAGCCAGACAAGTCCGTGTGGGAAAGCAGCTTGCATCAGAGGCTTCTGGACCTGACTCCAAGCAGGGCTGGTAACGTCTGCTCGTAACCCCAGCAGCCTGCAAAAACTAGTGAATTCCTTTTTCTTCCTCTCCCTCTTGCCAGCAGTTTTGACTGTCATGCTTAGGAGGGGAGGGGACCACAAAGAGTTGATTGAACGTTTTGGGGCTGGAAACCTTCAGCAGGGCCGAGGAGGAGGAGGTACAGATCTGCCCTGCTGCTGTGGGAGAAAGTATCTTTCTGTTGGCAGCTTATGCACTTTAGGAAGTCCCAGCCTTTGCGCATTTGTCCTCACCCCACCAGTCCTTTTCCACCTCTTTATTTTGCACAGGCTGAAACAATTGCCTGCGTGGCTCTGCTCAGAGGGAGGAAACGGCTGCTGGGGCTGAGGGGGAAAGCAAGAGCTAGCCAACAAGGGGGTGGGCATATGGCAGGGAGCAGGGTCCTCTTGAAATAGTAATATAGCCAGTGTCATGGTTAGCGTCCTCCAAAATCATTATAATATTATCTTTTTCTGAATAGTCCTGGGAATAACAGACATACCAAACATGGACACAAAACAAAACAAAAAAGAAGGTATTTACACAAACACAATAATTCACAGGAACAAAGCTGCTCAGGATAAGTCATATTAAAAGCAGAGCCAGGGATCACATGCCTGCTTTCCAGTAACCCCCATTCTTCTCTTCCAGTCTCCTATGTGGCACAGTGTGATTAATGAGAACTCTTGAGTCAGAAATATATAACCACAATCAATCTTTAACATAAACAACAGATAAACTACCAAGTACTTGAGAGGGTGGGAAAATAACTTGTCTTTTACAGAGATTGCCAGTGTATACACATAGCAGTCTCCCAACGTTTCCAAACAATGTTTCCAGGGAGTTAATCCTTTTCATGCCAAGCCTTTTCAAGGGTCAGCTTTCCTTAGAGAAAGGAGGAGTGCAAGTCTACCTCTCAGTGACAGAGAAAAGGAGAGATGTCAGCCCTCCAGTAAGCACAGGAACTGTACACACAGGACTGCCCTGCTCTCAGGGGGTGCTAGCCACCCTTCAGGCAATCTAAGCAGCCAGGGCAAATGCCCAGGACAGCTGGACAGGGGCACTTATCTGGCTAGCTGTGCATATTCCTCTATTCTTTGCAGTACATTCCTTTGATACGGAGGGCAAGAAGAAATTTTGTTTAAACAACCCAAATCCTGTATCGACATCTGAAAAGCTCACAGAACATGGGTGCCCATCAGAGTGAGTGCTATGACATGGAGAATGGGATTTTTTCATCTGAAGCAGAGGAAAGGGAGAGGAACGTTGGTGCTTTCTCCAGTGTGCGGAAGGAAACCGGATGTAGTAGAAAAGCTGCCTGGATAAAAGTTGCAACACTGTTTTATTTCCTCTGAGGAATAGTGAGAAGATAGAATAATATGCCAAGCTATTATATTTTAAAATGTTTGTGCTGAAACACTTAATACAATTACTTTCAGATTGTTTCCTGCTTTGAAATGGAAGTGTCAATGAAAAACAAATACAGGCTATGAATGGGAAGTTTCAAGCTAGTCTACGTTTAGAGATTGTGAGATAAATCAGCTAATCATTTTAAATGTAACAACAGAAATTTGAAGTAATACACGGGTTCATTTATTTCAGTTATCATTTCTCATATGAGGTTTGTCAGCAAAAGGCAATTATAGATTACAGGTGAGCTGATGGATTTTTGTGAAGAAACATCTACCTAAGCAGATGTCGTCTGCCATACCTCAACTGAAGGAAAGTTTATGATGCAACCACTACTACCTGCCTACAGAGACCTTACTCAGCTTCAGCACCCCTCCCCAAAAGCCTTTTCATCTTGCCCCCTGCCAAGTGGCCATTTCCCAGCCCTGTGAATCATGGTTACCTGGGCTGCTGCCCTGCAAGTAGGTGGGGGGTTTGCTGTAGTTGTGATGGTGCTGGTATGATGTTAATAGCTTGCTTTGATTTTCCAGCCACAAACACAGCAGTTCTAATGAAAGTAAAAAGGTAAATGATTTGTCTCCAGGGAGTTCACAGAAAACATACAGGTGTTTGCACTTCCAGCCTGAGAATGCAACCCCACAGCAACATATGCTGACCCAGATCAGTGGTTTTACAGTCCCAAGCCTTACTCTGCATTCTAGATCCCCTTCTTGCACTGGTAAAACTAGACAATGATCCAGACCACCACTAAAATATTATTTTCTGGGTGTAATGTTCAGAGCTTATAGCTCTTTGGACTGTCTCACTGCGTGGTAATTTAAGTGCAAAACCTAATTCTACAAATACTCTGTTGTTTGATTTCATGCTTCAATTTTCTAGCTCAAATATCCTAAAGAACCTTAGAATGAAGATTAAAAACTAAAATCTCATGTATCAGCAGTGCACTATCATTACATCACTTTTAATAGTGGGCCATAGATCAAATCTAGCAATTAATATACAGGTATATATGAGGAATAAACTGCAACAAAATGCTCCAAAATGTTAAAATAATTTCTTATCATAAAAGATCATGTGAGAGTGACACACTCATTCTAAGACATCACAGAAACTGGGGAATCTTGTTTCAAAACAAAAGTAGGCAAAATACAACACACAATTACTATAGGTCTTTCTACAGGTTATTTACATGACATTGACTTCACTCAGTTCAGGTACCAAAATAACCCATAAACTATAGCTTTCATTCAGAGCAAGAACCCAAAATATCCAAACTAGGTACAAAAGGGGAAGGAAAAGCTCATAAACTTGGAATTAGGCAGTAGCAATGATAAGTCTGTTGGATGGTGTAAAGTCAGAACAATTGATATTCTTCACTGAAGTCTCTAATTCCACTTCAGGGTTCAGGCAAATGAACAAGTCACTCCAATGTTTTGATTGCTTGTTTATGATTGCCATAACCTCTTCATGGAATTACTGACTTGCCAAGCACACCTGGGAACACTTCTAACACCTATACATGACAATATCTTAAATAGACCATTATGGTTTAAAAAGCTAATTAGATTTCATCATCATGCTTAATACAAAATGTAATTTTTCTCCACTTAAAAATACATCTATCATGCTATAGCTGCATAAAGTGGTTCCACATTAACCTCACATTTACATACTACTTGAAAGCCTTACAGGGAGTGATGTTTAGATTTCTTTTTTAATAGACATTTCACCCACAATTGAACTTCGTGTAAAATGACAATAATTTCTAGTGAAAGTAACTTCTCCCTAGTCAAATAAATGTCAAAATAAAATATTTGTATGATAAAGGGCTAAGTCAGATGCATACATACGAGGCGAGGCCTTAGGACACAAATTGTGGGCCTGGATTCTTGAACAATGTAAAAGGAAATGGAAACTCTGAGCCACGAGCTGCCATTTACTCCCCACATGTAAACATATCTGTTCTGGTGCAGCTGTCTGCTGGTAAACTCAGGAAAAGAAGAGTTCAAAGTCACAGAAGCACATGAACTGTGAACCTGGAGCTGGAGGCATGCTAGCTGTAAAGTACTGATACGTTCTTGTTTAAGTGAGAAATACCAAGGTGCACAACTGCCAAGAAAAACTAGGATGATCAGTGACTTCTCTAACAGGATATCATATTTTTGTTAGTATAGCTAGGGATGAATAAACCAGATGTTTGTCCATTCTGACTCTGGCAATTTATCTGATGTGAACTTCCATTATTATGACTGATTTTGGAATGTAACAGATACTTCTTTTTCATTATTTTTTTTTTCCTCTATCCTAACAGGGGGAGTCTTCCTGTTCATTTTTCTTCCAACGCATTCTCAGATGGCACACAACTCAGGCACTCACCGCTACCAAGGCTGGATACAAAGTCCAGCAGAAAACTACACATACATATATTAAGGCTGAACTTTTTTTCATACCATGAATAAAGCAGTTTGCATCAGCTAACAAAGTTTTACGTTGCTGTTGTGAGGCCTTGGAGACAAGGTAATGGGAAAAAATGTTTGCCATTTAGTTTATCAGAAGATAAGCTCATTGGAGGTAATGGGTACTTTTCACCTTTTGCTAACGAAGAATGCTAGGGCAGTATGTGCTCTGCAGAGGTCCGAGCACTGGAGATTTTTGACTGTTAACCACTCATCTATGCTTTTGACTGAACCAGTAGATTGGGTAGTCCTGGTTTCTTAAACCAAAAGGATCATATTTTTAACAGCTATTAATTGGTTTTCTTGCATAAGATAACCTAACGGAAATAAACTTTATTCTCAGAAAGCAGATTATAGGAAGTTATGTTCAACACTAGTTCACTTGAGGGTCTGTGTGGAAGTCTCTCTAAGGAGAGCAGACCACCTGCACAAGCACCCCCAGAAAGACATGCTAAAAGTGCCTTCTTTCTGCCTCCACTGGTGTACCCTCTGAGCCACATTACTCAAGCTCTAGCACTTAAGACACCACCAAATATAAATATCTTTGGAGGAAAAAAAAAAAAAGAGCTGGAAATTTTCAGCTTCTTCACACAAACAAATGTGTTAGCTGAAAACAAAGATTAACACTCATGTACCCTGTGATCATACCCCATGACAGCAGCAGATCAATTCATGCTGCCTTCCTCCCAAGGAGACTTGCCTCCAGTAGCTGAGCATCTTGGGGCTCAGCTGACCATCCCTGCCTCCTGGCAGCAAGGGCTGTGCCAAGAGCTCAGCTCCCAGAAATACACCTCATCCAAGTGCTGATTCCTATATTCCTGGGATCCTATAACAAGCTATTTCAACCTTTTACTCTGAAACACTGCTTTTTCCACAAGAGATTAATTTTACCACTGAAAGTCAGACCAGCTTTAAATGAGAAGCTAAAGGTTACAGAATAACCTCTCACAGTTATTCACTTTAAATACCAATGGCTGTTAACTTTCCAAGAGCATCCCATATATTAAACAACTTAATGGGCGGAACGACTCATACAGATTATTCTCAGAATATAGACAAAAAAACCACCAGAAAGTTCACTCTACTACAAGCCAGACTCCTGAAAATACTCTTAAATCTCAATTCTCTCACAATTAAGGATATAATTCCTCTCTGTTTTTTTTTTACAGGCCTGCTTATATGTGTATGCTGCACATACTGGATTTGAAATTTGAGGAGGGGGGAAATCAAACTGAAAACTCCAGGAGCTGACAGGAGTGGCACTGTGTGACAGAAATCATGCTCTCCACATCTCTGCTTGCCTCCCTCTCTTGAAAATACACTGAAATGCAACTACAGTGATTCCTGTCTACAAAGCAACAATTTAGGGCATGGTTTTACACTGTGGCTGAACCAAATGAGCACCTTGTGTTGCTGAGAAGGCAATTCCTCTTCCCTCTTAAGTTTTCCACCTTTCTCCCCTGCTTGCTTGATCCCTCCTTCCCTGCTGCCCAGACTTCCCATGGGTTTTGGCACTCATCTAATTGGAAACTAAACTGGTGGAATTTGCTAACCAGAAAACAAATACAGAGAAAAAAAATATTTTTTTTTTTTTTAATTGGGTTAGATTTGAATCAGCTGAAGTGAGACCAGAGAAGTGCCTGAACATGTTCAAACCCGCAGCAAAAGCAAACAAACAAAAGGAGGGGAAGGAAGATGCATTTCAACAGCGGCAAACCATTAATTCATCCCTAGCCACCTTGTCAAACCATACTCTGATATTTTGAATGCAAAATTTGACATCTTCTCACAGCTCACTAGTAATGAGCTCATTATTTAGATTCATTAATAGAGATTAAAAACCTGAAGATGTCTTACAAACCACAAACAATTCATTCCAGCAGAAATAAAGTGAGCTGTAACTGGCTTCATGAGCTACGTGTTCCTCTGAATCCCTCTTGCTAAGCCTGCTGGGTTTTACGGTTACTTTCTCTTAACTCCTGAGTCCTATACTTGTGTAAAGACCCATAATTTATAGGCTCAGTGTTGGCTCCTGATGTGAATTGTAATACATAGTTAAATACACTAACTAAATATACACAGTTCCCCCTTTTCTAACCTCCTTCTGCTACAATATTAACTAGAAAAAATCCAACAAAAGAACTGTGAATTTTAGGTTGCATCCTTTTACCATTCATAGCACGTTTCCTTTGAGGTAACAGAGCATCATTTGCTCATAAGACAGATGATCACATTTTTTAAATGGAGCACAGGAATAAGGCAATTATGTTATCTCATACTTAAGAGATCGTCATTAATTACAAAATTAAGCCTTTGCCACTTTTTATCTGGAGTTGCGTGGAAGGAATAATTAACAGCAGCACTGACGGATCTTCATTTAAGACCATTCACCTACAGTTCCCAAACTGCAAGGAGTATATTAACTTATGGTACCCACAGTATCACCTTGAGTGCTTAAAATAAACTTCATCACACCAAACCATGTTTTCCTCTGTGCATCTCACTACCAGACTTGCATTTACTTTCACTTTTAAATGATCCAGTTGGTTGAAACTCCTGCCACAAATACACCTTCCATCAAACTGAATCTGGTCTCTGTTGAGCTCTCAGGTTTTAGCTCCTCTTCCTCCCCTTGGAGGAGCTATGGAAAACAGACTACAAACGTGCTTTGAAAAGTCATATTACAAGCATCTGGAAAACACTGATTTCAAGAGGCAGGCAGAGAGCCTGAAGATCTTTTCCTTGGAAAAGTTCTACTCATTTCATCAAATGTCTCTGAATAGCCACATCTGCATTAGCATTAATATTGTACTGATTCATGAAAAAGGAAAGAGGGGACACAAAGGATCTTATTCTCGACACGGAACACACTTCAGCATATGCCCTGAAAGATGACCTACTTTCTACAGAGCAGCAGAAATACAATCAGGCAATAAATGGTGACACAAATAATAAATGCCGAGTGCCTAATTTTTTTTCAGCCATACAAGGTACCCTCAGAGCCTATCACAACCCAGAGACAAGATCTATTTAACCAACAACCACCACATGCCAGTCTGTGGGTGGTCATGCACTCCCACAAGCCTTCAGATGGGCATGGCTATGAGAGATGGCAAGGCTGGGAAATCACCCACCCAGCCACACGTGCTCCTCCTTGCTCTCATCGCAGAACAAAGTGCCTGTGCGTGGATGGCAGGAGAGTGGTGTCAGCTGAGGTGGGTGCCACACAACAAAGAGCCGACACTGAATCAGGATGATCAATGCTCCTGTCGCTTGGTGCAATCACCCGAGGCACGGGAGGCATGGTGTCCTCAATCACTGCAGCGCAAGCCTACCCCATAACACATCCAACTATATGCCTTGGGCTGTTGCCTTGTTAAAGCTCCCCCCAGAGTCTTTACTGAGGCACATTTTTGCAAAGTATTTCCCACCCTGCCCTTCTAACATCCTGAGGAGTGCTTGCTTATTATGATCATGATTTTGTCCATGACTTAGGCACTGCCTTTACAGCGTATTCATATCATGAATTGTCTCTCTAGGAGGAGGGACAGGTTCTGATTTCATTGAACTTAGCCTTTGCTAGGAGACAGAATGCCTTCCCTTTGTGATTGGCCTGGGAGGGGACACCAACACCTCTACTCTTGACAGAACTACTGAGACATGTTTTAGAAATTCATGGAAAAGCGCATCTCCTGTCACACAGCTACAGTATGAAGAGTATTGCACTGCACCAGCAGTTTGTCTTGATGAAAAAGCAGTCCAGTGAAACATGTAACAGCTGTAAATTACAAGTCCATCCTCAGAGCTTAACCAGAGAGCTCTGTGCTGGTGGAAATTCTACAAGGAGTGCAAGACATGTATCAAATGCAGACAGAACTGATGATAACAATACACAGAAGATTTTCAATAGAGAGAGAAAGCTATAGATACTGTTAGTAGTGTTTTGGGAGATGGGGAAAAATGTCTAGCGGTGAGAACATGCAGCATAAGCCACAGAAGACCAGATGAGGGTCAAAGAAACAGGCATATAAAACCTGCTGTGCTGCACTGGCTTTGTGAAGCAGCCACATGCATGGAGAAATGCATCAGGAGCAACTTTGGAAATCATGAAAGCTTTACAGATGTAAGCCCTCCAATAGCTTCAGGAGGTAGGCAGTAGCTTGGTTATAATTACCTATATTTTAAAAATAAACTGTACAAACCCAGTATTTGAACCTCTAGTCAAAGTGTAAGATTAATGGCTTGTGTCAAACTTATTAATATGTATTTACTGTTTTCCCCATAATTTTTGGATGAGGAAAAAGGACTCAGCTGGCTAAAATTGCTGTGGAAGATAACAGTGTCTGTTGAACCATATGTGTGTGCATATGTGTAATCTATCTTACAGAAATAATTACAAACTCAGGAGAGTGAAGGTACTAAGGTCACACCAACAAATCCCACATGGAGAAGGATTTTCCTATGAGGGTTTCCCAATTACGACCACAACCAAAACCAAAATCAAATCACACCATAATTCTGTTAGTTTATAAGCCAATTCTTTAATGCCTGGTGTGTATTTCTGCACTTAACCACAATTCACATAGTAAGGGCAACAGAACTGCCATTGCGAACTACCCATTACCATTTCTGAAATATGTGTACATTTATTAGTGGATCCACCTTTACTACAGATTATAAATTATTAATTTTTTTATCTTCAGTTCCTCTTCATAATTGCCCATCACCTTGTCATCTCAACTACTCTGTCATCCTTGGCCCTCCCCAGCATCTCTGTGGTTTCTCACCCCTCATGCAGCGGATCCCAAACCGTAAACTGAATTCCTAATTAGCTGCAAGAAAAGCTGAACCTGCAACCCTTGATTTATGAAGCTGTTACTCAGCCTCTTGGGAGCTCTGTTTGAGATGGGGTAGATGGAGGCAGCAGAGAGATGCAGTGCCCTCATGCATGTAAAGTATCTGCTCTGTTCCTGAAGCTTCATTCCCATTCAGAGCTTGCAGTCAGGGCTAAATTGATACATTACAAGCAAGTGCCTTATTACTTCAGGAAGCAAAGTCGAAGAGTTCGAGATTGTCAGCTCCAATAAAGCTGTCAGCATAGCAAATCAAGGATAGAGGGAGCAACAAAAAGACCCATCGTATAAAAGATAGACCACCCAAAATTTAAAACTGGTTGTAATTCACATTTTCTTTTACTGTATCTGAATCTGATCTGTCTTCTCAACCAAATCAAATTAATTACACAGCAGCTGTACACAACTGCAAAAATAAAATCACAAGGTCAGAGAAGCAAACTGACCCTGATATACCATTTACGATATTAATCTTTTCTTTTAATGCATTATTTTATGGAATCAGAGAAGAGTCTCCAAACGCTTTCAGATATTGTCAGCATCTGACCTTCAAAAGCACTCTGGCTATTTGCCAAAGAAGCACTTCCCATTAACAAATCATACTGGCCATATATAACCTACCATTATTTGCAATCCAATTAACATGTTTAGAAACAGTCAGAAACAAATTTATATCCCTAGACATGAATTGTTATTTTTCTTTGAAGCTAATCCCAGAAAGCCATAAGAACAGATATGTAAGCAAACTTGATTTCTGTTTTCAAAGAGAAGTAACTATTTTTTCCTTAAAATTATTTAGAATTTCCCAGCATAAAATAATGTATATGGTTTGTTGTTAGAAAATGAATAAAAAAACCCCACACAACTTGAAGCCAGCATACTTTCCAAGAAATCACAGTATTATTTTTCTATATTGTCTTCTCATAGAGTACTTCATAAAATTTATGAGGAAAAACAAAACACCTGCAAATAAAAATCTTAGGAATCTTACACATGTCATTTTTTCCCCAAGAAAATCTAAAGACATACTTTAACCTTTCCCCCAAATCATGACATTATTTCAGTTGGGCTGGTAGAGAGGTTAGCACAGGATGAAAAGAAAATTTTTTGGAGTTCTGATCCCAAAGAACACAATGTAGCTTTGAACAATTCTCCCTGGAACACCTATTAACTGAGTTCTCAGTGTGCATGTCTTTATGGAATATCAGGGGAAAACAGAAAAACAGCTTTTCTAAATATAAACTTTTACTTGATTATATTTAAATCCTGCAAACTATAATTATCACAACTAAAAATGGAAATACGTGTATTTATCTCCTTACCACATTTCACATTTGCACTGACTTCTCTGGCGCCTTGAAGATTTAAATCAGCGGTTCACGTATTGAATACACATATAAACAAACACTGCCTGCTCCATATTTGTGCATTATTAACGATTTTAATTATAAAAGCTTTCAGAAAACAAAGCACTCCTGCCTGCAGATTCAGAACAATGACTCAGAAAATAAAAAGAAAAAAACCACAGTTTCTCCAACATGATGGAAATGTATAAGAATTAGGTTTGTTCAGACAAGTAGTCCATAAAAAGAACATTAGATTTCAGTATCAAAAAGCCAGTAAAACAAACAAATCTAATAAAGACCTTTCATTTTCAAATGATATTAAAAATAAACAATTCACTAAAATTAAAATTCAGCCTTTGAAATGGGACTTGAACTCCTTATGCATACTCTGCCCTGCTGACCCTTGCTAAAGGGTGTAAGTCAATATGAAATACTCACAAACGGAGAGAGGATGATGGATTTTCTGCCAAGTAACCGTAAGCAAAAGTAATACTGTTAGCTAGGGAGCCTGCTTTTATTTCCTTTGCCAAGTGATGAATTAAGAGACCTTCCCAGCATATATGATGTCTTACTGTTTGCATTCTTTAAACTTCTGGTTCTTTTCTTCTTATAAATAAAAGAAATGCAACCACTAGGTAACAAAAGAATAAAAGGAACTTCTTATTTGCTTTTTATGAGTTTGAAGATTTAAAACTAGTTAAGTTTGCTAACTTGGGCAGGGAAGGGAAAATAAATAGGACAGAAGTTGCAATGTCAGTTTCTACTCAGAAGAATGGTATTTTATTTTTCAGGAACTGGTTAGCATCTCTACTTTCTGAATAAGTGACTTCTTCCTATCTATTTTTACCTCTGGATAACTGTCCTGAGACTTAGAATAATGGATAGCCCTTAACAGTTGTGCACTCCATACTTTTAATTTATGTATGTCGTTGACAGAGGAAAGAGTTGTGTTAAGCTCTAACATGTTGCAGAAGAGGTCAGCCTACAGAGCATTAAAATACCATGTCAGCTTGTCAGTGAATTCCTGATGCATGTTTAAGTACTGGCAGCTGCCATGGCTCTACAAAACCCCCATTACCCTAAAGTTCCTATTACTGTAGTGTTTGGCATCTCCCCATTTGCTATGGCAAGACAGTACTCGCCTCCAATAAAGTTTATAAGCTCAATAGTTGGGAACAATTGGGTTACATGTGCAGGCATGGAGGCTGAAATTACTTGCTTAACGCCAGGAAGCTAGTCAAGGATGGAGGTGGTAACAAGATGGACGCGTCCTGACATGCACGGCAGCGGCCTCAGCCATAAGATGAACTAGGAGTTCTCAAAGACCACGTGCTCCTGGTGGCATGCAATGGACTCAGCAGCTCTGTCTCCTCATCTTTCACTGGGCAAGAAAGAGGAGAAAGGACAGGTCTCCTCAAGACACCAGCTCCTCCAGAGCCGGCCAGCAGGAACGTGTATGCTGCCCTTCCTGCCTCCCCACTGTCATCATGGCAAATCCTGTAGGCATGGAATCCCAACCCAAGCATTACCTCACTACATCTCCCATCTACTCTGGAAACCCATATGAAGAGAAGGAAGCATGGCTTTCTCAAATAAGCTGTGCATGTCCAGCTCTCCGCTTGCTTCAGACCCAGCCAGCTCAGCTGCAGGGCAACGCCTCATTCAGCACGTGCCGAACACACACACACACGTGCCACTTGGTCTGAGAAAATACCACTTAATTCCTTTGACAGAAAGGCACAGAGCAGCATCCATCCGCCAGCAGGGCTTCAAAAAACCCCTTTGAAAACACCCATGCAAGGCCACACCACCTCTTCATTATTTTCTATCATGTTATCATTATGTTTTAAATTGCTTTCCTCACACTGAATTCACTTGACCCATGAATTCAAACTCCTTTTAATGTACTAATTAAAATGCCTGGTCTCTTACATGACATCTGGCCTGAGAACAGTGGTAACTCCTGGTCAATAGGAAGAAAGGCAATCAAACACAATTTTGTCACCCTGCAGGGTAGACTTTATGAGCAGAAGATATGTAACTATGAATTACAGAAGCTCTAAATGAAAGGAAAAGACAGACAGAGTTGCTACACTAGAGAATGAGGTGCAAAGGAAATTAAAACAAACCACAAGGGTCTTCAGCCACACAAATTAAGAAGCAGAAGTGAATAATATATTAAAGATGGAATTGAAAAAAAACAAGAGCTGAATGTACTATTCTTATCAAAGAGTAAATCAGGAATTTCAAAATCCTGGAAGAAAAAAACCCAAGCACATAAAGCTTGTATCAGTATTTAAAATAAGCTCCTTTTCTCTTGGTGCCTTGGACCTGAAAAATATCAAAACCTGTATTTAAGTAATGTAAGAGAAGTGGACCCAAATCTGAGTGACTACAGGATTAATGGCTTTCAAACATATTTTTTAAGAAAAGAATAATTTATTTTTTTACATTGAAATAAGTAAGAAATATAGCCTTTGTCTATCAGAGGCAGGCTATGCTAGATACAAACCTTTCCCCAGTAATGAAAATGTGACATCTCATCAATGTGGCCTTCAAGAGAAAAAAAAAACAAACAACACAACTGTTACAGCAATACATAGAAGTGTGTTAGCAAGGCTAAAAGAAAGCGATGATTACATGACTGTGAGAGGAGACTAGGCAGCCATGACAGGAGAACTGTGGAGAGGATAGAGGACAAGCCTGAGGGTTTTCATTTACTATTGACTAAACAGTCTCAGCAGAAAGACTGAGGAACTAGGCTACCACACAGGAAAAAGATGCTGTGGTATTTAAGAAGAGAAACAGAATGAAAATTCTGAGTAAACAGCTAATGCCTTTGAGGATTAATGCTAAAAATTTGACCTACTGCTTGAGAACTTCATACTTGCAAACAACACAGAAGTGTGGGAGCCTAGAAGTATTAAGACAATCACAGGAAGAATGATATGTGGAAAATAAGAAAGGTGATTGGTCTGAGGATAAAGGCAAGAGTGAGTTTGCAGAGCTCTGTGCATGCACCTGTGTTGAAGAAAGTGAATACTGTAACAGATGCAGAAACCAAAAAAGCAGATAGGCTGTGTTATAGGAGTGGCAAGCCTTGCACTGATTGTAAAAGAACAGAAAAGCTTTGTTTGTTTGGTTAGTCAGACTGGATTAAAATTTTCACCTGAGAAGAATAAACTGGAATGTGTTTTTACAGAAGAAGAGTGAGTCCAAATTGGTCCTGGAAACCCAGCTAGCCTACCATCTAAGAGTTAAAAATCCTAGTTATTTTCAGTCTAGAGCTCAGTCAGTTTATGAAGGAGACCATCTGATATGCTTGTCAGATAAAGCAGAGAACTCAGCTACATAGCTGATGATTTATAATCACATGTTTTTTTATTCTTGTAAATTGCCCCTCATCGTACTGGATACCAACAACAGATTTGGGAACGTACATTTACAATTACAGTCTGCAGCAAGGGAATGCCAAGTGAATTTCTAACACTTTGTAGATTTATTTTTTCTTTGAAGGGAAGAAGGTAAAATCTCACTACAAGATAGGCCACAATCCGGTGGCTTTTCTCTTCAAAAGAGCATCACCTTTCTTACTGGGCAAAACATCACTTTTCCATGACAAGCGTAATGTTGCTTAGACATAATCCAATAGTTCACGACCAATATTAACTTTCAGTTTTGTGTTTAGCTCTGCATAATTTACAAGCTCTCAAATTAATTCAACTCTGAAATACAGTAACATATGATACCAAGGTCAAGGCTAGAATTCTTCCCGCCAAACACAACAGTTCAGGACAGCTCTCCTCTACGCCATGTCTCTTCTGAAGCGCTTTATTTTGCAACGTATACTAAAGATCAGAACTGTCAGAAGAAAAAGTTTCAAGAAATCTGAAGTGAAAACGTGGAGCCACTCGGAACTGTCTCAAGGACTCTGAACACACAAAGGTGTAAAAAAAGGTTTTGATTTTCATTCGGCATAAAAACTCATAAATTCTAGTTTACAACATGTGGAAGAAACGGAATTTCCTTGACCTCAGCAATGTGAAGAAAGAAATTAAAAAGGGCGCCTGGGATGTGTATGGTATCACCATTCAAAAGTGAATAGCAAAGATTCACAGATCTTCTAACAGTAATGGTATCTTATTTTGCAGTTTGTGGTACCACTGTGCCTTGTACTATTAAACCACGATTTTAAGAGCCTTGCAACAATACTGACTAACACAGTATCACCTTCCTCCCCAACATCCCACTGCCACAGCTGTGCTAAGCACAGCTGCTTGAGCAGCTGCCCTGTGAATGGGATCAGTGAAAAGACCATGAAGTTTTGAACATCCCTTATGTAGTGTGTAGCACATATGTTTCAGACTAGGCCAGTAACACCTACCATAATAATGCTGTCAAACACCTTGTACCATGAAACCTTAGCCCTGCTTCAACACTTAAAGCAAGAAAAAATCTACATTGGTTCAAAGAGCAATATATTGGAATGTAATTACATTACGTTCTGTTTCTTGTGAAAAAAAAGGACTGAAGAAGTCAGAGATGAAATAACACAAGGTAGAAAGATGATGGACAGAATCTTAAAAATTAAAGCTCTCTGGAGGGTCACTGAATTGGACTCCTTTCTAGCAGTATCTACTAACAACCAAACAAAAACCAACCAAACAAAAAAATCCTTGAACTCAACATTTAAATGTAATAATATCACATGTACTACTGGTGCTGAAAGAAGTTTATCCGAAGTATTTGGGTTTATCTCCTTCTTTGGAAAAAGTCTACTACCACGAACATAGTTTGAAGTGTATTACAGCATTAAAAAAAAATGTATAGAAGATTATTCACCTTAGTGTGTAAAACACACACAGTTTTCATAAGGTGGTTTATCGACTCATTATACGTCTGCTCTGATATAAATGTAAAATGTAATCCTTATTAAAATCCTTAAAATGTAAGCATGTAAAATGGATATCCTTTGAAATATGACTTTATATGTTTTATAACAGATATTTAGACCAATAAGCATCATTAGTTTATTCTGATGAGACTACCACCACAACAGAGTCAATTACTTAGCTTATAAAAATTTACTCCTCCTACTTGCATTTATACCATTAAAAATGTGTGACACAGTCTTTCCAACTACACCAATTGGACCCACTGAAGAACAAAAAACCAGAAAGTGAACCTTTCTTAAGAAAAGAATCAACAGCTTGCAATAACTCTCCTTTTGTCACCTGACAGGACACCAGGAAAGACGAAGTCGCACTACATTGTGCTCTCAGCACTGGATGGGACATGCTTATTAGGAGTAAGAAAGAATTAACCTCCAAAAATACAGTCCAAGCCTGAAATACAAAATTCAGAAGGACTTTTGTTTACGATTCCAAAAAAATTCACATTTCACTCTTCTGATTTACAACAACCTTTCTTCAGCTGAAACACCTTCAAGGGATTAAAGAGATGGATGGGGCAATCTGAAAAATTCTTTTTTGCAATAACTTCTGACACACTGACAAATATGACTCAGGGAAAGGAAAGCTCATTCCTCTTCCTCTTTCATCCTTTAAGCCTTCAAAACACCTCTGGGCAGCCTGCATTTACTTACTAAAAAACCTAATAGTTATACCTTCTCTTCACCTTAACAGAGCATTAAGAAACAATCGACTGATTCAGAAAAGGAACTTGCAGTTTTAGACGAGCATTTTGCTGCTTTAAGGCAACACAGGAGGAGGAATGAGCTGTGGAGAGATGTAATGTAAGAAGCTCTGATGTTGTGAAATATGTTAAGCATCAGAAATTATTTCTTTCTGAGCCAAGCACCAGACTCATCACAAGGAGTGACTAGCTGCATTCTGTGTTGATAAAATTACCAAAATTTCCCTGTCCTTTTTTTTTTTTGGTTTACTGGTATCTGCTTTCCTTCCTTAGCAAGGCTGCCTGCATATATGTCCACAGGAGTAAACAAGGACTGTGAAACACTTTGCTCTTATGGCATGCCTGAAGGGTGACAAGTTAGTATGGATTCTAGTCCCCTCTATTCCTGGGTGCAATTCAAGGCACCTCTCTCTAAACAAACCTTTGTCCCTAGTGAGACATTTGAGACATCAGCAACCAGAATAAACTCCAACTCATTGACTTTTCTTTGCACTCCCTTCCTCTGTTCACCCCAATATGAGATGTGCCTCCTAAAACCTGCAGAACCTCCCACCATTCACCCTGGAAACCATCACAAAAAAGAAAATGAGCAGAACGGCAAACACTACTGTGATAAAGGCACATTTTCCTGTGCTTTGCCAGCTGCCTGTCAGTAGGTACTTCTCACCTCTTGCCCTCTGAGTAACTAGAAAATCTTCCTGCGACAAGGACTTTATTTTTTGTTCTGCATGCACACAGTGTTTATGACTGGGACTCTTAACTGTTAAGTCCAGATATGGACTTCTGATATGGACTTCTACTGTCAGAGAAACAAATACAATAATTCTCTGTTCACTTAAGGCAACCACTCTAGCTTCAGGAGACGACTTCCAGCAAATCAAAATAAACTCCCCCCTGAACCATGCTAGATGAACAAAAGCACAAGGAGAAATTTGTGCATCTTGCAAAAAGACTGAGTTGTCAGTATGTTTCAACAAGTCTCTGGGAAGAGGGAACGGACAAGCTGAGCTGAAAGACTTTAGCTATCTTGGACTTAATGAGGGCCTGTGATTCACTTGGATACCTAAAACTGAAGCAGCGAATGCCTTCAGTAAGTCAGAGTTCACAACTGGTCTCAATGGTTAAACTTTGTTTAGATTTTTTTTTTTTAAATGAGACTGTCTACACTGTTAACAAACACTACTCAAAAGGTGCAGCATGTTACAATTCCAGCTGCAGAGAAAGCACAGAAACAGGCAATGCAGGGCAGAGAGAAAAAGTAAGGTTTAAGAATAAATTTTAAAAGAACATTTTGGAGCGATTTTTTTTTTTTTTTTTTTTGCCTTGGCTGTGTCACACGGTCACACACACAGTGGGATCTACACAACGGAGAGTTTTTTCACTGCTAGCTGTCCCAGCTCACCCTCCCCTGCACCAGCTCTGGTGTTTTTGTGACTCTGGGCTGAACTGCTTCTGTGTTAAGTCAGCAGAAAATCACGCCAACAAAAAGTGCAATAGGCTTCTGTGGGGATGTCATGCAAAAACAGTTGAGCACAGGCTGAGAAAGGAGATGTAATAAGATGTAATAGATGCAATACTACCAACACATATTTCAACAAAAACACCATCTTATGTGGTGCTATCTCGGCTTCCCCCTGCCACACATACAACCATTTGCCCAGACACTGTGAGGGGAAGGAAGGGGATTGTTTTATTGTAGTTGTTTTTGATCAAGACCAGCTCTTCAGTTCAGTTTACCACAAGGCTCTACGAACAGGTGTGCTGGCAAGTGAGCAGTTGCACAGGACTGGAAACAAGCAGCTGGAGGAAGGAGGCTGCTTAAGCCAAGACAGAAAATAAAAAATACCTGTATTTATGAAACTGGTGCAAGTTCAGGCTACACTATTCTCCTTAGTCCTGTCTACACACTTAGCAGGAGATTTGGCTCTAAAATAACTATGTATTAAGTAAAAAAAGAAGTAATAAAAATACATAATAAATATAAAAATATATACAATAAAAATATAACTATATTATCTATATCCTATATAAATAATAATCCCATCTCACAGTGAGCGAGCTAGCCTACGAGCATTAGGTTACTTATTCTGCTATACAGGAAACTAATTTAACTGCAGATTCAGTCCCAGACTCTTTATGTTCCTGCTTTGGATGCAGCTGCACAAGGCTGAGAGCCAAACTCATAGCTCTGGTCTCTAAAATGCCTCTCCCAGCCACACAGTTCTGCCACTTACCTTATGCTATTTCCAGCACCTCTTGGACCTCTGTGAGCATATGCAACTAACCTACATAGCAAAACATGAACCCAAACTGCTCATACAAGAATCTAATGACTTCTAGAATGAATGTGAGGAAAGTATGAATTGCACAAGAACAGTGACAAAAGAGAAACCTGAACCTGGAGCAGTGAACATTTTTTACTTTTAGCAAGAGTGAGTAACTAAGCTTGTTCAGCTAGTCAGAGAACAGCAGCATAACTGTCCTGCACTCCCACTGTCCCAATTAACTACAGGATCAGCTTTCCCAGAGTTTCCCCAACAGCCATCTGAGGTTCAGGTGGACATAACACCACACAGAATGCAGTGGAATCTCCTGCTACCTTCTTTGCCATGTATCTTCACAAGGCACTGGGCTTTCCGGCTGTATGGACATGAGCTCAGTGTGGACTGGTACATATGTTGTAGCTGCCACTTTAGACTCCAGTTGTGTAGGGTAGGATAGGACAGTATTTAATAAATCAGCAAGTATTACAAGTTGCCTAGGCCCATGTGTTCTGACTAGCTACCAAAAACAATGTAGTTTTTAAAACCATAAAGGTTATGGTAACTGTAACCACTAAAACAACGATTTACACTTGCAAAGTTTATTTAAGCAGGCCACTCTAGGAACTACTACTTTTAATAAGCTAACAAGGATCTATAAATTGTGTAAATGTTCTTTGCTTAACAGAGTAAAAGCAGTGTCATTTTGAAGCCAGTTTCTCAGGGATTTGTGTTCTGTAGAATAAAATCTGAAGAAGAGCCTTCAGCTGGCAACATGCAAAGCTTTTGCTCTATTGCAGCTACACCATTTTGTCTCTCAACAAAGAAACTGGGGCCAAAGACGAACAAAGCAAAAAAGACTGTTAAAGACAAAACAAAACAAAAACCAAAAAAACAAACAATCACAAAATGCAAGGATATGCTCTCAGTGCCTGAGGGAAGCAGTGAATGGAGTGGAATCCAAATCCAAGGTGATACTTCTTGGGCTGCAAAACCCAGATCAAGACTCAAGACTGCTGCCAACATACTTCAATTCACATGATACAAAACAGACTTTCCACTTGAAAAAATTGCTTACTGCAGGCACAAAGTCACTTCACCCAGCCTGTGAAAAATGTTAGCTAGCCTAAACGCTTTTGCTCCTCATTCCACAAAGCCACGTAACAAATACTGCTTAATGAAATGCCAGTGGTTTTATTGCTAAATAAATGTATCTAGAATGCAAAATATTGTTACTTTTAATGGATGTTTGATAATTAGAGTAAAATTAAGAGATCCTTTAGCTGTAGAACAGCAACACTGGAGAAAACAACCCTTTTCCTTGACATGATCATGCATTTTTAAAAGGAAACAAACACACAATACGTGCTCAGACTACCTTGAAAACCTTGTTTCACCACATAACCTGCAACAGTCTATTTTCTTACACAGGTCAGCGTTTTCCCAGCTACTCCTACCTAGACAGAAGTGAGAAAATATTGAAGCAAGCTTTTCCCAAGAATACTCTTCCTAACAAAATATTGCATGCAAATGTCCAAAAACCTTTGCAAATTATACTGAATCAGAAGGCCAAGAGTTGGCAAAACTGACTCTAGGAAGGAATGTTGTTAATAATACCCTAACAAAGATCTTAAAACAATTGTGTACACTTCTGCTTGATTAAAAAAAATTAAGAAGGATGAAGAACACTTCTTCTAGTCACGGAATGCTTATTTATGGAAATCAGACGCTTACCTCTATAAGGATGAACAAGCAAAAACAAAAAAACAGAAAATTAGTAAATAGTCTTAAAAGAAGAAAATCCTCAAGATAATGAAATACACAAACAGAATTTCTACCTGTTCAATGTTTTGTTGTTATTCAGAGAATACCAAAATGACATATTTCTTTAAGAATTTTTTCAGTCAGTATGATCTACAACAGTTCCAACATTTTTTATCGGTATTAATTTTTGTTACTTTTAAAGATGTCTGTAAGAAGATATCCCTTTATCTTCTTCACTAGTCAACTACTTTTTCTAAGAAGTCTTTTTATTTTTTATCTGTAAATATATAGCTTGATTCACATAACAAAAAGTATGTAACACTGCAAACTCCCCCATCCTTTCTATTATTATCAATGAATTTAAATAGAACAGTACTTTCAAATAATTTAGTTCTCTTTATGTAATTTAAAGCAATATATAGATGTGACATAGGCACATACATGTATGTTCCTCTGTTAGCTTGAGGGGGCTAGCATAAGAAACCTCATTCCACATTACTGCACCTCTTTGAGAGCATTGCTCCATAAGTACCCAAAGTACAACTCTAGGATCACCATAAGCCAGGGTGGGTGGTCAGGACACAGAAGGGAATGGCTACAGCAGGACAAGGGCATTACTACTTCAAAGTAGCAATGCCTCTAACTTTATTAATTCTAAAGACACAATTTTTACAAAAACTAGTTCAGTGTTCAGCCACAAGTTTATCTTGCCTGCGACCGTAACAGTAAGTTCTTTGTGTCTGTTGTTGCTTGTGCAGGCTGAATTCTTAATATAAAAAGAGCCGTCCCACTTCCATGCTTCCATGGGAATACGAAGGCTTCACGGTGAGGTTTACAACGGACCAACCTAATGGCTCACTGCCACCAAAATAAGGCAGCCTTACTCTTCCTTCTATCACCTTTTCTCTGCTGTTCCTCTGCACTCAGGGACATCTGGCCCCTGATTTGGCTGAGTTTGCTGCATTGGCAGAGAAATAATTCAGCAAGAAAAGGGAATGATTTCTGTCTGTTTATCAAGAGAGGTCAGATCAATACTAATACAATGAACTTCTTTCAATTCAAACCAGTCATTTAATTGGTTCAGCCATCTTGTGGAATCTCAAACTTGAGACAAACAGTGAGGTGAGAGAAGTGCTTTTGTTTGTTCACACATTCACTTTAAGATTATTATTAATAATAGCATACAATGAAGTAGCATTCTTACCTTTCATTGCTCTTTTATCTATTCACTTACATCACTGTTTGCTAACTTACCAAAAACCATAACATAACAAACAAAATAATTACTTACCTACAAATCCTTTTTCTCCAACTAATTTAAGGGCAATTTTATCTGCCAGAACAGAAGAATTTCCATGTGCAATATTAGCAAAAGGTCCAGCGTGAACAAACACTGGTGTTCCCTGAATGATAAAAATACATGTATCATTAATTTAATGGATAGGTAAGAACACAAACTCAATACTCTTGCAGACTAACCAAGGATACATATAAATCCAAAGCACATATAACAGAGTAAGAACTGTTGGGTAATTTTGGAGGGTTAGGTACGTCTTTGGTGCTTGAGACCCCACTCACTGACAGGCCTAGATGTCAGAACCTGCTTCATTCAGAGAGTGGGGATGCTGATACACAGTGGAAAAAGCATTTGCTGCTGCTGGCCTGGGAGCCCCGGGTGCAGAGCTGAATTCCCCTACACTAGACACTGCATAAATACACCAGGAAAGTAGACTCTGTAGCAGCAAGCAATCTAAAAAAGGAAAAGGACAGGCAAAGAGTTAACAAAGCAATGGCATAAGGAAATTTGTCAGATAACAAGGAAATCTCAGCTTCCTTGTTATTTTTTTGGCAGGCATCACAAGGAAAGGAGAAATTAGAAAATTACCATCTACAGATAGGGATAAGAGTTAGGTGAGATATACTGACTGCTAGCTTTCTCCAAGTCAGAATACACAATCAGATGGATGTCACTTCAGCTGTCTTACTATAAAATACTTGAGCAAACAAATCCCCACTGTTGTGTTAATGCTTTTAAAAATCCCCAGCTGGTTCAAGACAAGGTAAGCACACAACTTAAGATTACCTCCAGCAATGTTCTTCACATATTCTGTATTAAGAACTATTGTCAACCCTGGAAATTTCAGGCAAGATACTGTTCAATCTCTCAATTTTTGACCAGAAATAACAATTAAGGAGGACAGTGTTCCATGGGTCAGCTGCAGGCCACATCCAACAGTCCCATGAATCACAATTTGGAAACTACTAATCATATAATAAAAGCCGTTTTTTCCCCTGCCCTCCCTCCCCCCAAGTGTCTTAAGAAAATAACCTACATAGACCAAAATCTTCATGTTTTCCATAAAACACCAGAACAACTGCATTCCAGTAGTGAAATACTTGCTACTATAGCAAATAGATCATCATGTTTCAGTAGCACTGAATACAAATCATACGAAATGTATCAACAACAAGCATCTGTTCTTATTGCTTCCTTTAGTAATTATACACAGCATAATTATACATAATTAATTGTTTCGTTCAGAGCAAAGACAAGAACCAGCACATCAAGCTTCTGATTTGTCCTAATAAAACAGTGGATTTTTTTTTTTTTTAAATCAAGAGTGGAAAAGAAAAATATGCATACATATGGGCAGGGGATATTCTCAAAAAAAAAAAAAGGCCAATTAAGCTACAATTCAAAGACAACTCTGCCTCATATATGTTAGAGAAGACACAGTCAAACAGGAGAAAGAAAAAAAAAATAAGAAATCATGTCCTCTAACAAAAGGAAGGATGTAGATTATTAACCTGATAACATACTGACATCATAATGTTTGCTTAATTTTTTTTTTCCTCTTGTAACCATCTGCTAATGACCACATACTGCAATATCAGTTGGCATTTTACATATTTATGCAAAAAAATTAACTGACTATATACACCTTCAACACTTCTTAGAGTATTTAGGCATGCATCTAATGGGAGGTGCTGTGCAAATTAAAAGATTACCCCTATCCCAAAGAGCTTGTAACTTATACAAAATAAAATGCAAACCACTTTCACCGACCTAAGCTTAAGTTTTACTTAAGTTTTACTTTAACCCAGTATTTAGCCTTCTGGCATTCAAATAAATAAGACTAGTTTCCAGGTACCAGATTGAAATCCACAGCATTTATTCTGATTTGTGCCTTATTACTAACTAAATTTCATTTCAGTCTTCCAAGCTTTCAGTTTCTTGTGGCCAGCAACTACAGGGCTACTCCCATTAAGAGCCAGCAGACACGTGGGCGGATGTGATGAACAGGAGCACAAATACAGATGACTAGAAGGCAGTGCAGCCCAAACTGCGGCAGCTATGCAGAGAGGGGGCCACAAGAGTCTGCCAGAACATTCCCTGTGCAGTTGTGCTTCCAAGAGTTCATTCACACAACACTGATTGAAAAGAAATTCAGATTGTGGGATCCAACATCCAGAATATCAGTAGCCAACAGGGCCCTTGCTGCTAACCTGAAATCCAAACATGCTACTAAACCACTGGCATGGACAGATGCTACCCGGGAGCTCTGAAATCCACCAGAAGAAAAGGAGGAATTATTTGAATGGTGTTTTTACAAGGGCAATCCTGGAAGAAAAATAAGTCTAGGTATTGAAGGGAGTGACCCAGCAGATCTTGGGCGCCTCAGACACACCCTGGAATAGGGACAAAAATGTCTTCTCGGGCCAGCATCAGTAATTCTGTGTCAGCCCATCCATCTCACTGGGCAGAGCGCCACGTTTTTTGTTAAACTCTTAATAAACTATATGGAGAAACAAACAGTGGCGCAGGGATGGATGCTACTGACTGTTTTTGGTACAGGAAATTTTATTATCTAGGTTTTAGTAAAAGAAAATAAATGTCAATAAGTATCTGAAGTTATCTGGCTGCTAGAAAGGTATTTATAATACTTATTAGCATCCTCCTCTCAGCTTTACTGTGAGTGGCACTTTAAACATAACGTAAGCAGACCAGAGCAGCCAGCCTGCATCTAGAAAGAGCTGTCCCATAGAGCAGCTGCTCTGATACACATGGTATAAATAAATGCTCAACATTAAAAGATCAGTTCATGAGGGAACAAATCTATCATGACAAACATGAATAAACACTGTGAAAACATTATGTACATTTCAAAGTCGTCGCAATTCTACAGCATTGGATGCAAGTTCTACCAAAGCCTGCAGTTACTGTAGGTAGAGTGCCCCACATTTCCCATTTTGAGATTTTACTGTTATTCTTGCATATAAAACAGTCAATCACAAACACCTTGAGGGGGCATTTCTGGTGACACAGCAGCAGAGCTATGAAGGAAATCAAGCCACCAAGAAACCTCTTTAAAAACCAAGAAATTAAAACATACCTATCAATTCGCATGTGAAAATAATCACTGACACAAGTTGCCAGTTTGGTTCCATGCAGGCTATTGGCCATTTCTGATTTATGAACTTCTAAACCTCCTCTCCAGTGCATGCAGACACCCATAGAGAGGTGGCCAAAATCTAGCGAGTAGATTGCTCTTCTCCCCTTTCATAGGCCTGTCGAAGTAACTCCTCAGACCTCCAAAAATAACAAAGTACCTATCTACAGGCTTTTTGCCATATCACAGAGGGGTGCAGCTATCTCTGCAATTGCTGCTTTCAGGCTCTGCTACCCATTGACACAATCACTTGCAAGTTATGCCAATTAACTGTCAGTATCAGCCAGAAGTCATCTGGAATATCTCCTGCTCCTCCTTCTCAGGCAGTCTGCTCACCATTCCCCAATACCAAAGTGATCTGGAAGATGTGCTTTGGTGAATAGTTTCATCCCTACCTGCAGAACAGTTCCACAACATAGTCTGAGCTGCATTTGTGTTCTTCTAATCATATTATTTTGTTTTTCCACCACCTGTGTGCTGTAGGACCACTTCTGATGTTACTGTTGTCAAGTCATGGTGCTATTGCTAAAGGTTTTTACACTTGTACTGAAAACTCATTCTCCCTCAAGGGATGAGGATTACGTTGCCCAACTATCAGCAGTCTCTTTGGAAACTTAAGTAGCATCCATAAGAAGAGAGACTCCTTAATAGGATTATTTCAAGTGTAATTTAGGCTTCAGTTCTTATTTCTGGTTTGCAAGACGAGAGACTTGCAGTTCACCTACTCACCAAAACTATGTCATTCCCTACAGCAGAAGGGACATTATCACATCCACCACCTCAGAGTACACCAGGATTAGCTTGTGTAAAAATCTGTCATGCTGGAAAGCTCTAAATTCACAGGTGGATCACTGCACTACATTCAAGTGTGCAAGGCAAAATGTCTTCCTCGTTCTCCTGCTTCTCTTTTTGCTTGGAAAAACTGAAGCTATTAATACTAGCACCTCTTAAAGCTATTAACCTGAATAATTAAAAATAATTAAAAGTGTTTATTCACAAAATGAGATATGACACAAGCTTGAGGCTCAAGAACAGCAACAGCATGGGCAGTAACAGAGCAGGCCACTACATCTCCAACAAGAGCAATGACACAGTCCAAGAGGCACACATCAACAAAAGCACAGCACTGTCCTGGGAAAGATTTAACTTAACTGCAGATTTCTGCTCTGGGATAGGTGACTCATATTAGCCTGCAAGCCAACAGGTATTCAAAGGATCACAGAAGTTTGTCTTTGAGACTCAAATGGCAGGAGTGGAGCATGAAGCAGTCTTCTGTTTGCTATTTCAGTTTGCTCTTTGAAAAATAACCTTGTAAGAAGAATTTTTTTTCCTTGGGTACTGCGGTCAGGGTCCTCCTAACAAGCAATAGTGTTTGATGAAAGTTGGCAGATGTTTCAGCCATATCATAGATTAAACTAGAAAAGAATACCACATAAAAGCAGGAATTTCATTGCAAAGAAATGTGAATATAAAGAAATGCAGTAAAAAAAAAAAAAGCATGCAAGTCCAAGAACCAAATGCCTCCCTATCAAAAGAAACTCTTTTGACATTTATAGTTGTCTTTTCAAACATTACAATACCACCACATTATTGTCTAACAGATATGCAAATTGAAAATAGAGTAACACAGACTAAACAGAATCAAAGCTACTTTGTCACTGATGCTTAACGTACACAATGTTATCCAAGTGGCAATTTAATACAGTTCTGATCATGACATTCTTGGTTGTACGTGACCTCCAGTTTCTGCTACTGGGTGCTAGATTGAATTCTAACACTAACATATATTCTTCATACAGCCGCATGAAAGGACGGATGTTCCTTTCAGGAAAAAATAATTAAGATGGTTATAGTAAAATAACAGATTTAAATTCTATTTTTCTAATATGCCCTAAGAGTTAGAAGTTGTCTCCATTCAAACACAAAATCAAAAAGGTAGTTATCACTTTGACACACTGTAGAAAATGACACGTTTACCAGCTTCATATTGCATTGGTATCTTTCTACATTCTCCAACTTTTCACCATACCAGGAATTGTTGTGAAATATTCCAGCGATGCTATTTTAATGCTGAAACTTTCAATAACATACATTACTTTTTCCCAAAATGCATTTTTTTCCTAAAACTGCTTCATTATTTCCCCATTTTTCTTCCTCCCTCTTCCTATAATACTCATCATTCAGCTTGCTATTGAAAAGATAGCACTAGACTGGCCAGACACAAATTTAAGTTGTACTAATTGTGTTCTTTGAGCTGTTGAAAGCAAGCTCACTAGGGTAAGTGTAAAATACTCCTCTCACAGGCCAGCAAAGCTTCATTTAGTCCCTGAAGGCACTATGGCAAGACAGGGTGGCTCAGAGCTGCCCTTTGAAAGCGTGTAAACAGACAAAAGGACCCTCCTGTGTTTCTGAATGGCACAAGTTACAACACGGAATAGAATGGCCCCAACAAAGCACCTACTTTCCACTCAGAGTGTTGGGCTGTGAGAAATATCATGGGAACACACATATAAAACAAATACATAAAAAGTGAGCTTCCCTAGAAGGGCAAGATGGGAAACTGAAGGATGTCTATTACTTGGAAGCCAAACATACAGTGTGCTCAAATGAAGCTCAGTAGTGCACTGCAGCTTGTTTGCAACACCAGGCAAAATTATGCCCAAAGCCAGTCTCAAAGAAAGGGGAAAAAAAAACATCAAAAAGGTATAAGAATGGAGATAGAGTTGATTAGTTAACATACACAAATGAACATATGCTAAAACGCCTTTACGGATTTGGTGCTGGCTCGAACCTTGAAAATCAAGTGTGGTCACTGGAGATAAGCATGGCAAGCACAATATAGAATTTGGGAGCCAGAAAAGGGCAGGCATCATAAACCATACTCACCTCTAATGTCTGCATTAGTGTGGGCTTAATTGCATCTTTCATCAAAACTGCCAAAGCACCTGTTACTCCCTAAAAAACAAAATGGTCCACATTTTAAGGAAGTCAGTTCTAAGGTGCAATGTTTCTGAGTTACACTTAAGCTTACATTTAAAACAAGGAAAAAAGCCTTACACTTTAAAGGAGAAAATGTGCCCACAAAACATAATAGACAAGCAGTGTTACAGCACTGTGTGAAGAATTTATTTGATATTACCTCAAGGCTTCTAATATACTGTACTTACAGCATGTGCCAAAAATTGTAACAATTTTGCTCTGAATAAATACACTTAAAAGGCAGTAGATAAATATTCTTCTTATTTCACAGAGAGACCAGAAACAGAGTTATTAAATGATCAGCATGAGGATGTTCATGGGAACAAAAGATGAAATGGAAGCAAAGGCTGCTGAGACCTGAGAAAGCAAGAAGACAATAACTTGCTAAAACTGCCTAAGGAAATGAAAGACGTATTTCTTCCATGACAGAATCAATACTATGAATCAATAGCTGGCAACAACCAGAAAGGGTATCTTTCAAGACTTGTACAAATATATATGTAATAGACACAGGATGAAAGCCGACACAGAGTTGACTAAGGCTAGATAATGAACCCACCACGAGGTTAAAAGTTAGAAGTGCCTTACAGTGATGATGAGAGGACAAAGGGAGCTCTGAAAATTGTTGCATTTTAGTTGTAAAAAAAATCTTACTCCTCCTTAAAAATTTTGCTGCCTACAAAATAAAATTTCACACCGAATGAATTTTATACATGAGAAAGTCATGGCATCCTTCTACACTAAAATCCACTGCCCGTTTTAGAAAGAAAATGGCTATAGAGTGTGCACGGCACTGTCAAACTATCAGAGTGCTATCTAGAAACCACAAGCATACCTTTCAATTTGTGCCTAAATTACGCTGATTATGAGATGAAAATGTGTTTGCTTTGAAAGAAGTAGATCACAGATGGAAAAAACACAGTAGTGTTATAAGCAGCATCTCCTTTGATTGTTTGAACAATTAAACTCTATATGAAAATCATGACAGAGACACAAAAGTGTGCAATCATTACATAAGTACAGTATTTTACACAACTTCAAGTTTCCCTTCTCTGAGCATCCCATCTGAACACAGACTTCAGGGGAAAATGAAGCAGAATATTTAGCCTCAGATAAAAACGGATTGAAATCAAAATAGCAAAGCTGTTTTCCACTAAAGCATAGCAAGGGTTTCCATAGGGGACAGTAAAGGGAAGGAGAGGGAGGAGGAAAAGACGTTTCTTCACTCTTTGCATTTCGTAAACCTCCACTATCTACAAGTCCCAACAGAACTACAAAGAGCTAATAAGAGAAACTGGTAGCAAAACAATAGTTTTTCCTCTTCTGAATTAGTAAATTTCTGTTTCATAATACACTGATTTTAGAAGTTAGGATCAAAATACAAGGAAGCAGCAGCATCCCAGCTCTCTGCCAGAATAGCTGAGGCTCCACCATTTCCACAGAAGCAGCCTGGTGCTACGTTGTGCCTATACCAAACTACCCTCAGTTGAATCCAGAGCTGAAAGGCTAAAAAAAGAAATAGGAAAATACATTAAAAAGAGAATTGAAATTCCTATTGCTTTTCACTAGCACAGGCTCCTTTATAGCTATAGCTTCATTTAGTTGGTAAGATTATAAACTACCTATTTTAGATAAAGAACTTTAAAATGCAGAACAAATGTCTCATAAAGGTTTATTTTAAACTTTTCATTTTTTTAAAGATTCATAACCAGTACCAAATATTTTTTTTCTGCTTTTAAAATATATTGTAACTATAATATTTTATCCATAAATAAGTTTTCTTCTTAGGGCCATGTAAAAATAACTGCCACTGTTGCTACCTTTGATTTCTTGTATTTTAGTAATTTCTACAAGTCTTTCTAAAGTGGGTACATGTCTTAGGATATTAAATTTTAAATATGTTTAATATAACAATTTGCTTTATAAAACCGATTTGAATCACTTCCAAATCTGAAGCACAAAATAAAATAGTGAATAGCCAGTCCTTGCTCTAACAATCTAAAATGAAATGGAACAAATTTCAATCCTAGTAACTTCTTCATTAAACCCCAGTTTTTAATCCTACTAGTTTTTCAAAACAAATGCATTCTTTTTGCTGTTGATCGTAGTGCAGGATTTTAGGTAATTAAAAAAAGAAAACAAAACAGAGTTTGAAACATAGTTATTAACAGATCTATATAAGCTTTGTTTTTTCCTGCTGTTTGATCAATTCAGCAACCAGCTAGGACAGAATTTCTCAGCCTAGATGCACAGCTCTTCCCCTTCCATCCCCACCTGGAGGAAACTCTGCTTGTCAGTAGTTGCTAGCAACACAAAACTTAAACAGCTAGTTAAGTTGTTCATCTCCTCTCTCACAGAAAGAAGAAGCATGTACGCACTAGTTAGGAGGCAAGAGGTAACAGAAGTCTCTGAAGGAAAGTTTGGATAATTTTACATTTTATTCCTGTATCTCAATTTCCCCATCATCTTATAGCATAAGGAATTCATCATTATGCTAAAAGAGAAGCAGCTGCTGGTAATTTTCAGTGCATGAACACCGAGGCAGTTTACAATCTGACCACGTAAAAGGCAGCTGTAACAGCTATTCAGCTTTCTGGAGACAAAAAGCCAAATGAAAATCTTTACATCCTATCGTCCAACTGGTCAACAGCAAGGTTAACTACTTGAGCAACCACCCATCAGCCCTAATACTCTTCTTGGGCAATGTGTGCGAGGACTGACAAGGGTTAACTCATGCTGGCTGTAGCTATCCAGTTAGGGTGTTCTGTTGTCAGCTTCATGCTGAATGAGACCACTGACTCATTCAAAGCAAGCATGCAAACAGCTGTTTGCTGACCCAAACCATCTTGACTGGAAAGACGACTTTAGGGGAAAAAAGGAAAAAAAAAACAAAACAAACCATCTTTTTCTCCCCACCCCTGCTGCCTGGACAATAATGTTCAAATCTTATCTCCTCTGCTTTGTGGTTGTTCTTCACCAATCTGATAAAAATTGTGAAGCAAAAAATACTTCCTATGCATTTTAACTTTTTGGGAAACTTCATCTATATTAGATATGCTTTCTGGACACAACAACTCAGTGTATCTGAAGCTGAAAACAAAGACAAAAAGATGGAAAGATTCCAGTTAGGACACATCATCTCTATCTGCCTTCCACAGTTCTTAAACAGGTTTGGTGTCAACAACCATTCTTAAAAGCTGAACAGCAATTAAAGTTTGCATAACTACCTGACATGATTGTCAGAATAAAGTTTTCGTTCCTTCACATCCCTAATCCTCCATGCAGCTAGCAAACAATTCCCACAGCTCTAAGTTCTGAATCTGATTCCCAAAGCTACTTAAGAATCAGGTTCCCATTTCCAATTCAGCGAATGTAGATACATTTTTTATAAAAGAATTAGAGGCTTAGACAGTTACACACCAATTAAGCGTGTGAGAGCCCAAGGACCATTAGCTTTCCACTAACTCACTGTCAGAAGAAAGAAGTAGGACTCCAAATCAAATGTATATGGACATCCAACTCTCCTGGGCTCCCTCCTGGAACTAATCCCGAGTACATCTGAAAATAATACCCCTTCCATCTATCCACCAGCCGTCAAGGCAGGTATGCTCCCCAGGACAGCAAAGATCATACAGCACAAAATAAATTACACACGTGACACAGGAAAGGCAAATTTAGATGAAAATCCAAAATACTTTCAAAGCAACTTCCAGCGGAGCAGTCTCTGAAGTCTATCAAGAGTGGAAATGAAAGCCAGCATTAGATGACAAGGAAGGTGATTGAAAGTAACTACTGTGAAATGAATCTGGGTTACACGGACTGAAAAGCAGAGAAAAACCCTTTTCTTTGCAAGAAACATAATGAAGTACTTGTACCTTTCCTTCATTTGAAACTATAGTCTCTAACAAAACGATAATATTTTTCTGCAATATCAGTTTTGTAAAAAAATAAACTCTAAACTGTAAGCTGAGAAGAACTACAACTACTGGTGTTTAAAGTGAAGTGTGTACATGATGTCCCTGATGAACCAGTGAACAAAATATATTCAGCTGACAGATCATTTATAAAAGTAAATATGAAGCTGTTTTGTTTGGTCCGGGAATTATTGAAGTCTAACAGCATGGCACAAAAAGTAAGCTGAGAATAAGTCTTATTTAAAAAAATAGTGATATATTTATTTAATATTTTTCATTGCTGCTGAAACAGTGATCTAGGGCATACATACCCATTTAATTTCACGTAAAGATATGGCATGTGTCCATCAAAATTCTACTACAGTTTAAAAGCCAAAAAGCAATTCAGTCTTCAAAACACTGTGCAATGAGCACCACATTTTGGCAAAAACTTCTGTACATTCCACTACAGAGGATAGATATTTAATCCATTACTTTTGTGGAATGAGTTTTCTCAATTCATGAAATATTCAATTTATCTTTTTTCTATTACTCCTAGCCTGCCTCTGCATCTGGTTTATATCTGCCAATGTGTATTTTAGGTTTTACTGTTGTATTATTATAAATATATTGCATATAAAGTCAAAATTAAGAGCAATTGTATTTTTGTGAAGTATATTGTGTATACATCTGGAAACAAACCACAGAGAAAGGTTTAGTGGTTTTGGTTCACATGGATTCCAATGAACTAAAGACTACTGTCAAACATCTAAACTTGCATAAATTCAATCTGGGTAGTATATATAAAACTCAAATCCCAGAATTTTTTTAAATGACAAGTTAGACTGACCACCACCCACTATTCAGGTTGTGTGGTACTCCCCATGATAAAGCTGCCTTTAAAAATTGTTAGAGTTATGTGCAGTTGCAGTCCTTTGGGCTAAAATGTTCCATATCAAGTGGCTATGATAGGTTCAAGCTTGTTTTGTTTGTTTTATGAAAATTTAAGTCAAAATGACTGAACTGTTCTTAGATTGAAAGCATGTGAAAAAACATGTGCATTGCCCTTCTTCCATTTACTTGTCTTGAGATCTTTCCCTTCTGAGCTATAAAGTCTACCTCTTCTCTGACCTTGACTTAAAAGAAGGATGAAAACTCAGGAGAAGAATGCCTTCACAACAAACCTCTTGCCACATTGGAAAATTTGCTCAGGATATAAATCTCAGGAAAGCAAAAATTACAGCTCAGAGATACTCGTAAGTGAATGCTTAGCCTTGCTCCATCCTGCTCAGAAAGCTTCAGCTGCAATGTGCAGTGTACTTAAAACCTAGGGTGTAACAATTCTTATCTATGGGCTGGACCAATGCTGGGTCTGGACACCTGGACCACAAGCAAAGATCTTTTCTCCTGGATCCTTCACCTTCCAACATGTACAAGGAAGAACTACAACCTGTGCAGTCCAAATGAAGAGTAAAAAGCTGGGCTTGCAGAAAAATAATAACAACATAGGCAGCACAAGCAGCAGGGGTAAGAGTGGATACTGCATTTAATGTCTAGAAACAGTAGGTTTAGTTGCAAGCTGTTAAAACACTGACCACCTGTGAGAAGAAACCATGAACAGACATTAAATGCTACCTGACAGAACTGAAACTTATCTTCTTTGTACATATGAATTATGACATGGTATGGTCTTTGATTATACATCTCCTGCTATTGTTTCCAGAGCACTCAGCCTCATACAGTACACTTTCACAAGTGCAGTATGGATACTCGTTAGTTCTCTTCCTTTGTACAAAGTAAGCAGTATTTAATTTGATCAAGAACTGTTAGTAAGAAAATCCACTACTGATTTCCTTTTTCAATGTTTCTTAAATCCCCACACCACAGCATCTTACTTCTTCACCAGTATTAATGTCTGCAGAAATGAACAACTGTTTCCGTTTCCAGATGCGAAATGGGCACACACAAGGACCAAACTCAAAAGTATTCACCAATTTTGGATGCTCAACCTGAGAGAGCATGAAGTACTTTCTCCTAGTTCACAGCTCTTGGTGGTGTTCCACTCTTGCCATAGATTTCAGCTGTTTAGCTTCTGAGTATCAAGCCAGATTGAGGAATGTGTAACTCCTCATACACTGTAGGAATTAGTTTGTACTGATACAGCAGCCCACATAAGCTTTGTGAAAACACAGGAACCAAATTCAACTCCAGAAAGGCACTTTCCTGCCTTAACCATGAAATCACCTTCCTATTCTTCCACTCCTCATTAGCAACGCACTCCACAACAAAGAAGGTAGGAGCTTCTGCACTTCACAGTCATGACATGCACTCAAGTCCTCCCTGTGCCTGGTATGAAGAAGAGAACTTGAAGTAAAAATGCAGCAGTATAGCTGCAGATGGTCATCATACACATCTTTGACATTGTGATGATTTTTTTGGGGGGAAGGCTGGAGGGGCAGTTCTACAGTGTAACATAAGACCCCTTTAAAGAAGAAATAGAAACATATGTTCACCACAAGTGATGCTATCAAATGATTGAGACGCTATGCATAGGAAGTTTGTTTAAAAAGAGGCCAAAGAAAACCAAATTAGTAACAGACATTTGCTGAGCATTACTTTCACTTCAGGGATGCAGAGGAAAAAGTTCTTTGTGCGCTGTTCATCATTTCAGCCCTAACATATTTCCACAGACCAACTATAGATGAAACAGACTATGGAAAAGCAACAGCTTTCAATTCATCAAGCTGATTAGCATTAATTGGTTGAAGAGAGGTCAAATATTTCACAATATTAAAGTATCTTCATACAAAAGTAGCATCAAGATTAAAATAATTTCAAATGTGGTTTTAATTCTGACACAATTATTTTCAAGTTTTTGCATATGCATTATAAAGTAGCTCACTGCCCACTGCCCTCCATTTGGCCAAAGTAGTGCAACTGAAAAGGAAAATCAAAACTTCAACAGCTAGAATATTAAATGCAGTTCTTCAAGTCTCCTGCATAATTTGGGCTAGTTGATTTGCTTTGAATTTTAGTGATGACTGTACTTAGAAATGTTGGTATGCTTACGTTAATATCAATCTTAAATCCAGGTAAGCTAGATATTATGTTTTAATTTCCTTATTAAACTGGAATCCATTAAGGCTGTGAAGATATCCTTAGCTTAGAGATTTGCCATCTTTGCTGACAAGGCAGGATACTGGTTCCTTTGCTTATTTTAAAAAAACAGTAAGTTTCTTTTTGCCAGCAAGGTGGCATAAAAGTATGGCTCCAAGACATACCACAATTGCAATAAGGTTATATTTAGATGCAAAAAAAGCATAGACATAAAGCATTATAATATTTATTGTACTGAGGGTGCGCTGTCAATCTGCAATGCATGAACTTAATTTGGCATTTAGGCTGTAGAATCCAAGTAATGTAATGTTACAGCAAACTAGTGCCACCCACATTGAGCCTACTCCTGGCATACAGCTGCATTGCAAGGGTTAACTGGTAGCTTCTTGGCTGCACCAGAACCTGCCATACACAAACGTGAACTTCCAACCACTGTTTACTGACTCACAGCTTGGCTATAAGGGCTAGAATTTGATATAAAGGAAGAACACAGTGACTTCTTTCAGAAGCTGAAGTAGGGAAAAGGCAACTAAATGTGAAGAGATAACCCTGTCCCAGGCACTATAAGCAATCTACAAATTAAGAATTGCTTGTTTCCATTCTGATTTAGTGGTATAAGTATTCATGTGGTAACTATCCTTGTAACATCTGAGCACACTTTACATGCACAGTAGCAAACAATACCAGCTCTCTCAGATAGGAGCCCACACTCTGACTCCCTCCAGCACCAAATTTGTTTGCCTTAAGAATTGCAGAAAACTATCCAAGTAGGTTACAGAGACCAGAGACTTCCTGAACCAGATGTTACCAGAGAGTTGGAAAAATGAGTTCTACATCTTGTTCTCATTGCGAGGATGTTTTGGCCCAGAAGATGATCTTTCTTCGATCTCTCACTGTGCTGTTCAAAGCAAAATCCTTGGCATGCACCTGCCTTTTTAATGTTTCAAGAGGCAAAACAAATGCATCAGAGGTTATTCACAAATCTACAGTACAGCACTGAACATACCAAATCCTCTGCTGTTACCGGTTGTCCTTTCTTGTCATTAGCCACCACCATTTTCCCCAGTCTCTCCTTCATATCTTGAAGACTGGTGGTAAGTGCCAGGATGGCCATAATTTCACTTGCAACCGCAATATCAAACTGAGCCTGTAAAACAGACATGAGAGTCATGAACCAAGTATAAGTCAGGTCAAATACTCAAAGAGAATCATCAGAAATAGTCTCACGGAAGACAGATTTCACACTGGAAGTCAAACAAATTCTAAATTGTAACCTACAGCTTCTGAGATTATTCAGAGTAACTACAGTAACTTCAAATACTTTATTTTCCTTCATTAATGTTCTTTATTACACTTAATTTACTTGGGGGCCAGTCTTGCAGAGTGCTTGGTCCTTCGGCTCACATTATCCTTAGCAGAAACTTCCTGAAAGACCATGAATTTTCTTCTGTGGCAGAAGAGAATCACCAGATGTGTTTTGAGCTTCACTGGCATGAACACATTCTTGTTACATTTGGTCACTCTTTCTCTACATAAACTCAAAATTTAGATTCTATGCTGCTAGGTCTTATGCTTGACCTAGGACAATATAAAATATACCTTTGTCCACCCATTTTTTTAAAAAAAGAACAACAAATCACAGAATCACAAAATGGTAATGGCTGGAAGGGACCTCTGGAGATCATCTAGTCCTACCCCCTCACCAAAGCAGGTTCCCCTAGAACAGGTTGCACAGGAAAACATCCAGGCGGGTTTTGAAAGATGGAGGGTCCATAATCTCTCTGGGGCACCTGTTCCAGTGCTCTGTCACTCTTATAGTACAGAAGTTTGTCCTTATGTTTAGATGGAACTCCCTGTGTTCTAGTTTGTGTCTGCTGCCCCTTATCCTATCATTGGGCACCACTGAAAAGAGTCTGCCCCCATCCTCTTGACCCTCACCCTTTAGATATTTATAAGCATTGATAAGATCCCCTCACAGTCTTCTCTTCCACAGGCTAAATAGACCCAGTTCTCTCAGCCTTTCGTCGTAAGAAAGATGCTCTAGTCCCCTATTCAGCTTTGTAGCTTTCCAGTGGACTCTCTCCAGTAGTTTCCTGTCTCACTCAAACTGGGGAGCCTAGAACTGAACAGGGTACTCCAGATGTGGCCTCACTATGGCAGAGTAGAGGAGGAAAACTTGCCTCAACCTTCTCGCCACACCCTTCTTAATGCACGCCTGGATGCCACTGGCCTTGGCTACGAGAGCACCTTGCTGGCTTTCCTAACAGCTTCTGCCCTTTATCACCGATGTTCCTGCTTCCAGATTCTGTCTTGACAGCTACCATGCACCTGCATGTTTAGTCAAAACTTCTGAAGACACTTGAGCAACTTTCTGCATTGGGCACAGGCAGGGAGAGATATATACACCACAGAAAACAAAAAAATAATCCTGTAATTGAGGTTTTTCAGCTTAGGGATTCCAATGAAATGATGAAGTTACAGAACAGATTTTCTGTATTCCCTAGAATCAGTTCTATACGTAACAGAATATACATATGCAGCATACATAAGACAGGAAATAAGCCTAAGAAACCTATGCCCAACCTATACACGGGAATATTATCTAACTTTATCAGAATGTTTATAAGGAGACAAAAAGTTTTTATTAACATTGTTTCTATAAATACCCAAAAGGACAGGAAAAAAAAAATCTCAGGTAGATGCTCAAAGAGTGACATAATATTTAATTGAAAAAAACAGGCAAAAAGACTGTGGTAGCAGGTGCTATTTTGACTCTAATAACCTTTATACACCTATGAAGTGCTGACAGAAGCCTTTGCTGTAAAGTCAGTTCTCTACTGATGAAAGGATCCACCCACATGGATTCAATTGCAGGATCAAGGGCATCAGTCATGTAATACTCTTTGGAAACCACAGCATCCCTGTTCATTAAAATACAGACTTTTGTGCCTGCTGTGCTCTGCCATTTTCCACAGGTGTCATTGATTTGAAGAGTGCTAGAACATCACTCCAAATATTTATAAAATGCATCTGTTAACTATGAAGCCCTGCTTTCTCTGGATCTCTGGCTAGGCTCCAAAATGAGTTTTTCTAACTCTTAGCTCTATTTCTCGAGTCACTAAGTCCATGTTAAAATGTGAATGGACATGCATCAGTCCAACACACCAAAACTGGAAGAATTAAGGTTATTTTAGCCAAAATAGCACAGAAACAACATTTGACAGCCACGTGTCAACTAATATTCTACAACAAAACAACCCACATTTAACTCAGCATTGTAATTAAGGTGGTAAAATGCTGTACTTCCTGTGGCTAGCAGAACCTGGCTCAAAGCTAATAATCACATTGAGTCACTGAAACAAATCTAAACCTAGGAAAACATATCAAGTGTTGAATGAACTTGTACCAAGTATAATATTTTGTAGTCCCAGCCCATTATCAGAGATGTGTATTAGCTAATATTGAGGTTTTTGTAAGTTACAGACAGAGAAGTCTCTACTCTGGTGTTCAAAACCAAAACATGTATGTCCCTGTCCCTGGCAGGTGGTTTGAACAAGATGATTTTTAAGGTTCCTTCCAACCCTAACCATTCTATGATTCTTCTAAGTTCTTCTCAGTAGTC
>NW_008608907.1:11991-50058 GCF_000691845.1 Merops nubicus | reverse complement strand
CTGCTGAACTGAGCAAAAACATTAGCGCTATTTTTTTTGTCTCTGTATTTAGACACAAGGCCTAGAAGAGGTCTGAAGAGTTAAAGATAGTACTTCCAAAATGAATGAAAGCCTTATCTCTACCGCAACAGCTATTTAACCTCAAAATAGTCAGAACCTCATGTATTTTGTGATCCAGAGTGTTAGATTACAGTATCTTCATTGAATTGGGAGCAACTCTACATCCTCACAATGGATGTTCTCCATGTGGCACTGCTGTTCCACACTGCATCGTCTCAGAAATAGATTTACCCACAAGACACCAGATACTGTTGGAAAAGACTGGCTTTCAATTTATCAGTAAGTTCTTTAAGAAACTTCCAGAAGCTCTCACACAGAAATGTAGGTTTGCTTTTCACACTACTGAAAAGTATAAACACACACTCTATTCTGAACATTCAGAACTGACAGATCCATTCAAGCCCACATACTGAAATTAAGCACATGCTCATAGTTCTTATGGTTTAGATCCCAAAGCTGAGGTGCATGATAGGGAAAAGAAAACTCTGAATAAAACACTAATGGCCATTTTCAGTCCTCACCAATGGGACCAACAACACATGACACAACCCTCCTCCCAGCTTTTTCATGTTAAATTTACATGTCACTTAAATTACATAAATGCTACATAAATAGTTTGAGGGACTTAAAAGAATTAAGAAAAAGACATACAAATTAACCTTATGAGAGCATAAGGGCACCTCTTATACTCAAAGGACAACAATGTTGAACCCCTAACATATGCAATTTTCAAAATGCTTTCAACACATCGTGCAATATGCGTTGGTTTCCATTTCTGAAGCTTTAGACTCAGTTATTCATTAACACACTCAGTTTCACTGCAAGAATCCTACATAACGGCAACAGATGTTACCATTGCAATCCTAAGAAGTATGCTGAGAGAACTGCAGAAACATTTCTCAGACTCTAAAGCAAAGTCTGTCCACAGTTTGATATACTAACTGGCTTTACGTACCTGACGGACAAATCCTTTCTCTGAATTTGCCTGCCCAACTGTTATTTTGCGCAGGAATCTGTCGTTTGTATCCACCACTGAAAAAACAGAATAGAATAAGCAAAACATGTTAATAAAGATTCAGGGATCTGGGCTTTTCCAGGCATACTTGTTGCTATACATGTAAGATTCAGCTGCTTGAACAGTGGAACCAGCCAGCCGTGCTCCTGCACGTCAGCATCAGCACTGACTTGGTTTCTTCCTTCTAAGTGATACCATTAGATAACAGGCTGAAATAACTTAAGAGTTTCTCTGAACAGTATTTGAACCTAACAGATACTTAATATTCTAATAATATTTTACCTACATAAGAACAATCTGTCTTAGCAGATACAGTGCACCTCAGATCTACTTCAAATCATTTGCTTTGTCATTGACTTGTTAAGAATTGATTTTAAGACTGCATCACGTAGGTTAAACTTGGTCTGTTTCTCTTTTAAGGGATGATTATGTTGTCAGATTGGTTCTTCCAGACAAGTCACTGTCTTGCACATCACAGTAACTAACTCCACTTTCAGCTGCACAGCATTCAAAGAACTTTCTTTTTCAACTGTCAAGATCAAGCATCTGCTATTTAACACAACTTCAAATTTCAGACAATTGTGTTTCTAACCTGGAAACACTTGTGGTATTGCAAGGGCATGTCCAAACCACCCTGTGGAATTGCTAACTTCACTAACAATCATTGCAAGCAAAGTTCTCCAGTTCTGCACTGACAACACTCAACTTCAAACATGCCTTTGTATGAACGAAAAGGAAGGACTGAAAATAGTGAAAGAGCTCTCTCATCTGTTCAGAGCTGATCAGGATGCTTTTTAGGAGCAAACAGGAGGAGGATATTTCTGTTTGTTGGAAAACAAGACCAAAATCTTTTTCCAAAACCCCTCCTTCCCAGCAATGGCTATCCCTACAGAATGCAAAAACAGATACCCTCTTTCTCATGGACTCTTTAGCCCTACAAATGTTTCAATTTGCACAAACCCTAAAAGAAAGGGTGGAAGGTACTCTTGATCAGTTCAGCCTGTAGCTTGGAAAGCAAGTCAATCTTCAGGTAGATGTAGATTCAGAAGCAGAGAATAAGTAACTTCCAGAGAAGCTGTCTGTACTGAAGATCAGAGAAGTCACCTCCTCCCACTTTTCCTGTAGCTTTTGGAGACTAACAGATCTGTCTGAACAAAAAAGGATGACATGATTATCTAAGATCAAGAGGGACTTTGAACTTCAATCCTTCATGACCTCAGTTTGGGGCTGTGAGTTGGGAGTAAAGCAAGGTTTAAGCCACCTCCCCTTCTTGGTCATTTCTTATGGAGCTGTTGTAAATGCCATACATGTCTTCTTCCCACTACATACAATTTAGCCCCTATTTCTCTTCAGAAATTCCCTTTAAGGGATAGTGCATCACAGATTTGGGTAACTCATTTTGGTTTCTATTAATATACAGTCATACTCCAAAATACTACAGTACTGGCAGAAACTGCAGAACAGATCACTGGAAGCAGTACCCTCACACCAAGCTGTGGTACCATATGCCACCATGAAGCCATCTGGCAAGCTGATTTCTCAGGCACAAACTTACCTCTTCTCCTAGCTCAGCCTCATGAGCAGCCTTAAGCAGACCTAAATGTCTCTCCTGTCTACCCAGTCACTGATGAGAGCAGAAACTAGCCTTGCCAACAGCCTGGACAGCCAGTGGGCTGCTTTTTATCCATTCTTTCCTAGTGAGACCACGTAATCTGAACACCCTTACCATGAAATTGTAACTACCCCTCCAGCTCTTTCTGGCTACTGGGATACATTGGCTTTCTCACCATGGTCAGAACTCATTCTCTGGGAGGATTCCAACAGCTGCACTTAGAAGTAGTAAAATAAGAAATAATTGGTTTTGCCACAAAAGCAATTTTTCCTTCTCCAAATTTTCTCTCTTCCTTACCCAAAGTAAATGTTTCAGGAAAGTTTAAGTTCAACCAAGTGTTAGGTTTAATCTATCTGCTTCCTTATCCTCTAGAGATATAAACAGGATCTGAATAGCAGGGGAAGGGTAAGTGGGGGAAAGCTTTTCTTCTTTTCAGTAAGTTGTACCTCTTCAAGTTAGTATAAGATGACAATAAACTTTAAGCTTGTGACACTTCTAAGGAAACAGATCCTGACTAAAATTCATTTTCAGACAATCTGATAGCTTCCTTTTCTGCCCTGCAAATTCCCTGGCACATAACAAGCTTCACAGACATATAGACTGCAGAAACAGTCACCCCCAAAATACCTTCCAAGTTATCTAAAACATTCCTAAACCCAGTTTTTTTTTTTTTTCCCCTGAAACATTTCAGATACATACATCATATAGAGTTGTATGGAATAGAAGTTTCACTAACATTGTTTGAGATGAATTAAATAACTCACTTGAGGTTAACAGCTGTTGAGTAATGTTGCCTCCTCCCAAACCCATGCTGATAAAAACTATGAGTCTCATTACATTAAATATTTATATTACTCCTCCATCTTAAAACTGGTCTCTTTCAGACATACTGTGTGACTAATAAGAAGCATCTTATGCCACGTTCCCCAGTATTATCTCGAAAAAAACATCCCAAGTCTGAGATGACATGCACACAAAAGGCGCAGCAAAACATGGCCAAGACTCCTCACTTCTCAAGAGACTTCTCTGAGCATCACAACACATTCCATTCAATGATGATTTTGAACTAATAACTTTGGTGTTTGAGAATTTTAGGAATAAAATAAAATCCAATGGGATTTAGCTCAAAACTTTATGCAGAGTTTACTGGCTTAAAAACCAAAACGAGAGATACAGAAGTTGAGGTAAACACTGAAATTTATCCCAGCACAAGGACTGGAAAATGCAGAGGGGAATTGTCCAAGGGTGTGAGAGTGGATATTGGTTTGCTTGGCATACATAGTTGAAACTGTATCACATCTTTCACCTCTTCTTCCTAACAAAGCAAACAACGCAAGACACTTGAAAAAAAACCCTACATAATCTCTGAGGCCTATTTAGTCTCTGGGCTGGGGAGGGTAAAGGACCAATATCAAGTAGAGGGAGTACCAATAATCTAAAACCATAATAGACACAGTTAAGAAAAGAATGGGTAAGATTTGTAAAATGTGCAGAAAAGCCACTGTCATATGTTTTAAGATGTATTATCTAATTTTAAAGAGATAAGGGATGTACTTAAACTGTCAGAGCAACCTATCCTTCACAATATTAGCAAAGCCTCCTGTAGGAGTTAAATATCCTGTAGATATTTAACCAAGCGTAGAGCAACAGACTGCACCCATATTTGTTATGCAGCCTCATTTACCACTTGCGGATGGCTTGCTCTTGCGGTCAGAGAGAAGAAACAGCCCTGATTCAGCTAAAATTAAGCAAATAAGCAAATAAGTTATGATTAAATCCAAGCTGAAGTGAGGCTTTCCAACCACATACCTCTTTGCCATGTTATAGTAGATGGGTCAATATCAAGGCGCACAAATTTGCTGATCTCCTCTTCCGTTAAAGTCCCAGGATCAGTCTTGTTTATTCCCAGTCTCTACACAAAAACAAGTTAAAGAAACACAAAGAAGTGGATTTTTTGCTTCAAAGGTATAGCTACTCTGACTTATCACCCCCACTTGCAGCAAGCATTTTGGAAAGAAGCATGCCAAGACCAAAACTATTTGAAGAAAAAAAAAAAAAAGCACATCAGAAATCCCTTGTAACTAAAATAGGGGCAAATGCAGATGGAAAAATGAAATAACAAAAGAGAAATGCCTATAGGCCACTAAATTAACAATCTTTTTCCTACACAGAACAAACTCTTAATGTAAACCAAAGAAAAAATTATCAGTTACTAATAAAAACATATTTGCTTGCTCTTGTTTGTGGAACTCTCTGAAAGACCGATGTGTTGTCTTGTGAGACATTTTTCATCTACAAATTAAAGAGCTTCTGCTTTGAGAGTCCATCACCCATAAACTCAGTCACCTATAATGAGCAAGCCAATACCGTCTGACATTCACAGATTCACTATTTCAGCAACACAAACCTTTTTTTTTAGATGAAGCTACATAAAGATGGATCAGAAAGCTGTGTTTAAGAACTATAGTCTTAAAAAGAAAAAAAAAAAAATACAAATCTTCATTTTCTCTGGCATTAGAAAGCATTCCTCAGTGAAATAATTTCAACCAACATGCTTATACTTCAGAACTAAAAATAAAGCAAATCTTAAAGTCTAAAAATATTCAGTTTCAAAGAGCCACAACAGTTACTTTCCTATTTAAATCAACAGTTATTTCTACAAAGACGGGGACATCTTTTTGAGAGTCTTAAAACTGTCTTTGCAATGCTTTTTTTGGAGGATTGGTCTCTCAGCCTGTCAGGGATGCTTTCAAATACAGATGCAGGCACTGGGGCGTTTCTCACTGTACTGAGAAGGCCCAAAAGCTGTTGAGAAGAGCATGCAGGTTTTGACGCTTAATACCCTAAGGTTTTTCATCCCAGTTTTAATGAAGAAAGGCTTATTTCCTCAACTGTCAGTCCTGAATTAATATTTTTAAATCTGTTGGCCAATTCTAATCAAATTTGACATAGTTAGGAGATAATTTGTCACAAATTTTATGAAAATAGGCAGACTGAGAACAGAACAATATCCCACTAGCATGGGGGATGCCAGTCAGGGTTCAGTGCTCATACCTCCTGCTTCATGTATCAGGTACCCAGATAACGTATCTTTGTGCCCAGGCACATTTTTCCACAGCATTTTGCCCCACAGGGTTGACAGCAAAATTTTCAGTCACTTTCATAACTTTGAACTGCTTCAAGGAGGGGTGGACACTGGGACTGCAAATGAAGCAGCCTGTCTCTCCCAGGGTCTCAACAATGCCTATACTGGACCTTACAGAAAGAAAAAAGACTGACCTGTGTGTAGATGGGAGGAAGTAAGACACAAAGCTAACATTGAAAAGGAGACAAAGAAAACAGGAGCAGTGTAAGAGAGGAGATAATATAAGGAGGTCTTAGACTAATAATTACTGGGGAAAAAAAGAAAAAAGCCAAGGAGCAGGGGAATGAGAAAGGTAGCTCCTGATGTTAGACAGAGTTTGATAAAAAAAAAAAAAAGAAAACTGCATGGAACCTTCTGTAACTACAAGTCCAAACCACACATATAAGGGAGAAGTTCTAACCTTAATAATCTTTTTTTTTTTTTTTTAAAAAAAAAAGTAACCCCATCCCATATTCTTTTACACGTGATTTTTATTTTTGTATAAGGAATCATTATACTAAAAATAAGTCACAGCAAAATAATTCAGTTATATTGGAAATTATGAAGCATGCAATTCTATGTGATGAAGTCAAATTTTTTTTTACTGAGTTATGGCTCATGTGAAAAGAAAGAAATCCATTTCAATGACAGAGATAGTTGCTATGTCATGTGTTACCAGAACATTGCTGCTCCTCCCCTACCTGTTACTCTACACACGGTATAAACAAGGACAAAATGAAAATACTCCAAAATTCAGATAGAAAATTCTGTGAGATCTACTCTAGCACCAAGTCAAGCAGGCACCATGCACATTTTATTTTACTAGTATTCAAACGAGCAACACAAAGGCTTAAAATGTTATTAGATTTTTTTTGTTTGTTTTAAAACAGAAGCTGTTATTACCTCTATCTTCCCCTCCACCCCCAAATTCCAAGTGTGCAGTTGGCAGCTATGCATTCCCATCTGGTGACTCTGAAGCAACACCAGTGAGGACACAAAAGCTAACAACAAAAATGGAACTGGATGCAGAAGACTGAAGCTGTCCTTAAGTGTCATATTCAAGGGGTTCATATTCTCCTTCCCCTGTGCTAGTGGACTGTGTTGTTCTCTATTTATCAAAATGGCAGCCTCAAATCCAGATATGTTATTCATACATGAATTGCATGGAAGCTGTTCTGGAATCATTCAGGAAGCAGGATGGGATGCAAAAATAACTAGGCACACAAATACACTTTTACTCCTCAAAGGAAGAGCACTGTCAAATTGATATCAATAAAACCCCAGAAGTATATGCTATAATAAACTTTCAAAACCAGAAGATATTGCAAAACCAAAGAATGTGAGCTTTCAAACAGGGCTTTACCATAATAGGAAAAGTATTTTAAAAACTCTAATTTTAATATTTCATCAGGAAAGACACAGCATTTAAAAACATTATTGGTTTATTTCAGGAAAAAAGAATAGCAAAAATGTTAGTTATGAAAATAATATCAGACCCAGATCCTAATACTTCAAGGATGATGCTTTCAGAAAAAAAGCATGATAAATAAGAAGACTTGATAAATCTGTGAAGGAGGTTATATAAACTCAGTCCCATATGTCAAATAATTTTAAACAATTTACATAAGACAGCACATTTCACAAGAGATACTATAGTTAAAGAGACACTACATTAACAACTTACTCTCAGACGGGCAAGCTGAATAGCAGAAAATCCTCTCATGCCATTAACTACTGGAACCAGTCTATTATATAAGGCCTAGAAAAAAACCACACAAGAAATTAATCAGAGAAGAAGTTACAACAAGAATGAGTTAAACAAAAAGCTAATGTGTATTCTATTCAGACTAATTTTAATAAGAATTTCCTGACTACATAAATTGTGGATTTCTGATCAGTGATTTAAAATTTAAAACAATTCTTGAGAAGGTGTTAGGCTTTTGACTAACAACTATGATTTAACAGTCTAATTCCAATTACCAAAATTACTGTGTTTTTCAAAAAAATAAAAAAAAAAAATATTCTTTTTGGAATTCGGTATCCTGTAAAACTTTAACCATAGTTCAAATTATTCAAACTATAACTATCATTTGCAAACTGGCCTAAAAAAGAGGCTCCTTGCTTTACTTTCTCCCTTCCCCTTAAAGACTCGTTAGAACTTGTGTTTAAGGGTACAACAGGTTTAGCGGATGGGAGAGAATCTAGTTTGTTTTCCCCACAACCCCTTCTTTTAAGGTATATCATACCCAACTATACATGAGAACTGTTATTTTTTTACTTCAAAGAAATCTACAAATTATTAAAAAATAAGATTATATTTATAGAAGAATCTTGTATTAGACTATTCAGTACAGTATGAAAGAGCTGACAATGCTCTGGACATAAGATCCTTATCTTAAAGACTACCTTATGATAGCTATTTGCCAGAAAAAATATTTTCTATACGCAAAATTTCCCAGCAGAACACAGAATGGCTTTAGCAATAATTTCTGTTCACGCAGTGAAAATATAAAAAGATAATTAACTTATTTGCTTTAAAATGCAGTTTATAAAAAAATTGAAAAGAAAAAATGTCATGTGGATATCAGAAAACAATTCTCACCTTATCAGATTGAGTGTTCTCATGCAAGATCCTAGCATCAACAGCAGCAGCCAGCAAATTATTTGCAGCCGTTATAGCATGAATATCTCCAGTCAAATGAAGATTGAACTAGAAGGTGAAAACAACAAAACCTTTTTATAAGAAACCATTTAATTCAATTTATTAATCTCAGAGAGATGAACAGCCACAATTGTTGTTATCTCCTTGTGATCGCAGCTCTGATTAGTCACCTGTCAGTGTAGATGAAATATTATCAGGCTGAAAATACTTTGAGGACAATGCAAAGGACTTGTTTTAACCTGAGTGCATAGTCAACTACCCTTAGTTTAGCCAAACAAAGCTACTAACATCTTTATTTTTTGCTAAATGATCCAAGAATGAAAAGCCCAAGGCAACAGTTCCACATCAGTAATATTAATGGTTTATTGTCAGTATTTACTAATCAACCTGGACTTGAAAGTGCAGATTTCTGTTGAATCCCACAGAGCACATTGTGCATGCTGGCTTTGGGAACGTATCCCAGCTTTCTGCTAGCCATGGGAGAACAGCCCACAGCTCATGAGGCAGGAACTGTGCTGATACAAAGTTTGTCCAACAAAGCTTTATGGAAAAACCTGAAAACAGCAATTTGGATTAGTTTAGGACTTCTATTATGTAGGTACTGTATTTTTTTAATGTATCTGTGACCAAAGGAGGCAGAAGGTGTTTTAATTGCACTACAGCACTGACAGCAGAGAGGCACCAACACCAACCAACAAAGCCCTTGACTGCTCACGCTCATGTGCAATGGGGGGATCAAGACTGTAACTAAGTGTTACTTTAGGGCTCTGTTTGGCCCAGCTGTGCACTCTCATGGTGGCACTTTGCTAGTTCAGGCCATGGAGTGGTTTTGTTGACCTCTAAATGAAAACCATTGTGCATTTCTAAACAAGCACTGTGAATATATGCATAAGCTTAGCCATTACGTGCCCTATTGCTCAGAGAATCTGCTTGTGTTTTACATTCTGGAAAGCAACAAAAAACCCTGATGTCAAACAACTTCAGCACTGCAGAGTGCGGAAGCCCCTGGATGCATGGCTAAGCCTGCTGAGGACAAGGCAGGGAGGCTGAGAAAGGCATCCAGCTCAGATGGCAGCAGTCAGCTGACAAGAACCACTGTACGGTCTACATTCATCTCTGTCCTTGACCCAGCCTGTCCATAAACATGTGGATCACAGTTTCACATCATGCATATTGTGCTAGGCAAAGGTGCACACTTCAGTCAGAGTACTGCTGTTTTCACAGTGAGAATATTTTGAAAACATGTACCCAGTCAACTTCTTACAAAGCCAAAATGTGATTGGGATGATGCTATCTTCAGTAGAAATTAATTTCTTCTGGGTAGAGGAAAGCTGCAGTCAAATTTGGAGGTAAGAACAGAATTTTGTCACTTGGAGAGCACCGTGGCCCTGACCATCCCAGCCTGGCCCCCTGGGACAACTCTGTGGCACTAGGCCCTATGTCAGCCCCTGGGGCTGTCAGCCTCTGCACCAGTGATGCTGCAGTAGGGCCAGTCTCCAGCCCCCCCCAGCCCTGCCACAGACCCCACCAAGCTATGTCCACCCATGGGCCCACACCCCCGCCTGGCCTCAGGTGCCCAGTGCCTGGGGTGGGGGATGTCCTGGTGCCCCCGGCTGTGGAACAGACAGGCACTGGCTGCCAGGCCCTGTGAAAATCAATTTTTCACAGGAGATTTCTGTGTTTCATCACTGTTGCTGAGCCAAATCATCTTCCTTTTACATTTCTAGCAAAAGTTGTGGTATTCACTCCTCTGCAGTATTCTGGGCATGCCTCTGTCACTGCCACAGGAATATCACCTTGGCTAAAAGCAAGTCAATTTTACTACACTCGGTGACTTCAGCTAAAAAGAAGTTTTAAATCTGCATTTGACACAGAATTTCCTCAACCCACCTGCCCTGGGCCTCCCTGCCGTTTTCTACTCCACAAGAAAAGTAATGCTTTCTCATCCACTTTTGCAATAGATGTGGATAAAAAAGGAAAAAAAAAAAAAAAAAAAACAAACCACAATAGCAGTAGCCAGCTCTTTGTCTTGTATGTTACAGATGGATAGTGAGCCTTCTTTCAGGAAGCATCTGAAGGACAGCTGAGATGTTAGAAACATGTACAGTATCTGCATGTAATTTTTGCACCTCACTCCCCAGTCCCTCCACATCACACAGCAGGCACATGGAGATGGCAAGGACCACGCAGATAAAGCAAGGACCACCCCAATTCTCCAGGCAGACCATCAACACCACCAAAGTGCTGCAGCAGCCACCTTGGCCTGTCCACCTCTCTCAGAGGGACAGGGACTTGCTGTCTCACCTCCTCCATGGGAATCACTTGAGCATATCCACCACCGGCCGCTCCACCTACACAGGAAAGCATATGGTCACATCAGGTTTGTACTGGTTTTGGAAAAAAACAACCTCCCTTAAACACACAAAGTGAAACGCACAGCGTGAATGACACATTTCTCAGCATTTTGATTTCTATTACAGGATCACTGATGCACCCAAACAAACACTTTGCTGGATTTTTTCAGCAGGCAGGAAAAAGGGAATCCTTGATCTGAAATGAAAGCCTACACATGATGGTTAGCCAAAATTCTGGCTATGTAAGGACTACCCTCTGCTCCTGCCCAGATTTAGGACTCAGTCATGCACATGCAGCTGGTGGGTAGAAAGATGCAGCAGTCACAAGCAAACACTGCTTCTGAATTAAACTTTCACACCCTTGCCTGAGTGCTCCTTCCCCACTGCCTCTCAGGATACAGGCAAAGGAGTTCACTGTAGCCTATGCATAAGTTGAGTGGAGAGATTAAAGCACTCACATGCGCCAGTCTTGGCTGAGAAGCACCAAGCACCATGAGCCTTCCAGCTGAAATCAAATTTGTTAACTTAAACTTCAGCAAAACAAAGTAGAGCAGATGGGGATTGCTTGCCCAGTTAGGCACCAATCTCAGCTGAGAAATGGCAAAAGAAAGATTGCATTACTTCCTATCAGCATTGAAGACAGGCTTGAACTCTGGCTGTCTGTTATCTGGCCTTAAAGGGTTTCAAGGTAAAAAGACAGCCACTTGTGAGTAGGGGCAACAACTCAGAAGAACAGAAGTTCAGACCTAGCCAAACGTATGATGCAGACACAGCTGAATCATAAACCTAACTGCTGACTTCCTTAGCTTGGATATTTCCAATCAATACAAGTGGATTTAGGACTCCTTCTCAAGCAACAATTAAAGAGCATCTTTTAGAGACATCATTAGTGAGTCTCCAGACAGAAGAGTGGCTGGAAGGGTGTGTACTCACACAAAACTCCCCCTGGCTAACACATCCCCATGCCTTTCATTACGTTTGGGCTTTATCTGCTTCATCAATACACATTAAGTACATGAACACAGATATGAACCTTGCATGGGAAGACGTGTGCAAAAAAACTATCTATTAATTCCATTCTTATAAAAAAATCCAACACGCTACCTACCATTCAGACAATCCATCGAGTTAGTGAAGTAACTAAGAAATTAAAAAGAAAAATAAAAAGTAGTATTTCATTTTAATCTGAAAGTGGTTATAGATTCTGCAAGCACTATGTACCTTTAACTCCAAAAGTAGGTCCTTGAGAAGGTTGTCTCAGACAAGCAAAAGAATTAATGTTAAGGTGTGCAGTAAGCGCCTGAACAAGACCAATTGTGACTGTGCTTTTCCCCTCTCCTAGGGGTGTGGGGGTTATTCTAGAAAAACAAGAAAAAAGATTAATCAAATTCTTTGCTGATGTCAGCCTGGCTGAGGATATCAGAACTTGCTGGGTTTTATTTCAATAAAGAATATTTGTACAGCGAATTTCAATAAGATTACTTTATCGCCACAGAAAAAAACCTGCTACAGTGTTAGCCCCTAACTCAAGCTGGAATGCTAATATACATGTGCATTCTATTTTAACAATTTACTATGATAGCAGAAAAAGAGAAGATTACTTTGGCAAAAGTTCTAAAAAGAATATACTGAATTCAGACATTTTTATTACAGCACAAAAATCTCACCAGTTTCATTAACAAAGCATCCATCAAGCTGAGCACATATTAATACTTTTCTGTAGTAATGTATGAGATGTTTTAATCCCACTGCTCAAACTTCAAATGAAATAATAGAATATTTTAAATTAAATAACCAACACTTTTATTTGTAGAGCTTAACTATTCCTCTGCAGCTTCCATGTCGTCATAATCCTCAACAACGAGAGATCAGCTGCTTTTTAAATAAAACAGGATACAAAAGTCACTATATTGAACCAAACAATTTATTTTACACTTATGGTTTGTGACATTTCTGTAGATTTAAGGGTGATGAGGGATAATTAGTTTCACAGTCCAACCTTCATACAAAAGATCAAAAACCTCCTGCTACAACTCCCAACTCAATATTTAGACCATGACTGAAGCAGGACAGAATTTCAGAAAGAGACACAAGCTCAAATTGGAGGCACCTCAGTTTAAGTGATATCCTCTCTACTTTCAAGGTCAGCACATTTGCTTATAACCCATATTAAAACTGAAGGGTGTTGGGGTTTCCTCCTTTTTATCTTTCTTTTTTCCATTAAAGTATGAACATATCTCACATCTCTAAAGTGCATTCAAATGATTCATTTGAGACATTTCTCCTTCTGACTGGCAAAAGAAGAAAACCCCAGTTCTTCCAATCACACCACTCTCACACAAGTCCTACTTTTTTGGCAAAGTGCAACCATTCACATCTTTGCTTTTTTTACGCAGAAAAGAAAGTACCTTAATGAAGTTGATGTTAAGAACGAATGTTCATCCCCCACAAAATACAAGCACGCACATGCATCCTAGTCAAAGAGGAGCCTCTATCCGATGGCCTCTTCAAAATTTGAGCTAAAACACCTTGCTCTAATTTGAAACGCTTCCTTTCCCAACTAGTAATTTTTCTGAGATCACAGTATAAATGGCACAAAAATGTTAGTAAAACTGTCAAATGCAAGGAGACATCCATATTATCTCCTTGCCTTTAAGATTCAGCTTAGCTCAATTAGTTCACAGCTTGACAAAAGCCCTTCTTTGTAGTATAAAATGTAAACACATGAAAAATATTAACTTGTCACAAATTTATCTTTTATATCACCATTGGATCCTGGGCTTTTTCTTAAAAAGAAACAGCCTGTGTTAGATATGTCTGGAAAAATGTGGGCAATAGAAGGCAAACCAAGCTAATATAAAATTAATATAAACTATACTGTTCTAGAGAAGAATTTTCCTATTCAGAAAAGTAATGTTTTAACTGAAGTTCCAGTGAAATCAATGAGATTTAGTACATCTTTAAGAGATTCTTTGAAGTAAGACTATCCAGTAACAGTATTTTGTCTACTGATAGCTTTGAACAACTCTTACATGACCATGTAGTGCATGGGTTACTTAATTTAGGCATTTGGTTTTAGTAATTTTATCCCACATTTATAACATCATGTTTGCCAAACATCAGATTCTAAAGCACTAACCATAACTCACTATCCAGACTGTTTTGTCATCCTGCCTTCCTAGAACTACACTCCCTTGACTTAAAAGGGAATTCCCAAATTTTTAGCAAAATATCTATGCAGAGACAACAAAAGGTGGGGCTTTAGAGAATATCCTGAGAAGAACCCATTTATCTACACTTAAAAGCAGTTTTGGTCCCTGTTGTCTTTTTATCCACATTATGTCTTCTCATTTCCTTCTGATCTACTGATCACAGCACAGAATGCTACTTCATTTCTTTCACTTTTATGTTTGTAGCTCCCAGGAGAACAGACTTTTTAATCTTGACATTGCCAGGACAGTGAGCACTCCCAGTTTTACTACTGCTACAATGATAGCCTTCGTTTCTCCCACCACTATTTCTGCCAGCTCCATTTTGCTCAGGATCCTTACTTTTGTACAAAGATGCTTCTTTCAGAGCACTACAGCCATCTTAACTCACTTTCATTACCAGTTTCACCCTCCTGATTACTGTTCTAACACCGGTTGCTCAAAGCCTATTCAAATCAGTATTAGCATGCTTTCTCCTTGCCCTTTGTTCTCCTGCGGTATCATTCACTTCTGTCTACTGTCCTAATCTCATCTACATGATCCTCTTACTCCTGTGCATTACAGCCAGATTTAAAGAATATGAGTAATCTTGAGGCATTACCGCACTGAAGACTTAACAAGGCAGGAAATCTTTAAGCTATTAGCTACTTAAAAAAAAAAACAAAAACAAAACAAACAGAAACTACCAAAAAGCAAACTATTCTGCTATGAAGATCTATTTTTGAACATTAGAAACACAAATTTCACATTTGAGAGAATTCACAGACACCATCACTAGGTTATTCACTCAAGTGCAGCTCAAAATGTGGCACTGATCTGGCCTGCACAGCTGCACAGGGACTCTTTACAAATATTATGAAAGAAAAATAGAAAATGCAGAAGATTCAGTAAAGGTAAGGAAACTGGAATTGACAAATGCATAACCAGGAGGCATCTTGGTAGTTGCATGAAGAACGGTATCTATTTGTTGCAAAAGACACACATAATCAATCTCCACATTACTAAAATGCTCTGGCAACCCAACTGGCCTACTCTGAAATGTCTATGCAAAATGAGCCAGGAAACACTAGGAATTTTCTGTGAGGAAGACCTTTTCCCAGAGAACAAAAAGAGAAACACATCTTTGCTCACTGACCAAACTTGGAGGAACAGATCTTGCCTCTGATGAATTTCCAATACGTTGATACTATACACCAGCCACATCCCCACTGAAACTGTGAAATTCTGGGAGAACCAGCCTCCACCCAAGCATGGGTAAAAATGAACCACAGCAAGTTTATTTTCACCAGTGCACTCATGCAAGCACACAATGATATGTACCAGTAAACGGACACGTCTTTTCTGACAGAACTCTGACTTCTTCAAACCTGCTCAGTTTTAACAGTATACACTTTCAATGTGTTCCTCAGATGCGTTTATTAATTTTAATCTGTTTCGTCCCTTCTGAGTCCTTAGTCCTAAGTCCTGTGGTCCTTAGTTTTCCTGGAACCACAGTTACTCAGATGAATATTGAGAAGCTCAAAATGCCGAAAGACAGCAGTGATGAAGGAAGAAGAACAGCAACTAGACTTCTGTAAGTGGTCTATAGCATTTGGGTGACACTCTCCCAAGAAAACATATCCACTGCAGCAGGTAGGAATATGCACAAACCCCTGAGAAGTCAAAACCAGGAACCTGAATTTAAAGTCTCTTTCTACCTAACAGAATTAACAAAACATGAGGACTCTGCAAATCATGCTATTCAGTGAAACCAGATTGGTTTGGACAATTCACTTACCTATCCTCAGCTTCTCATCCTATGTTAGATACCCTGGCAGGACATCTTTGAGGCTCAGAGGCTCAGAAGCAGCCTAGAGACTACAAGATAAACCTGAAGAGCTAAACAGTTATTTAATAGTTTCAACATTTACCAGAACCTTGGTTTTTAATATTACTTAAAAAAAAAAAAAAAAAATCCTGAAATTAAAAGAAATTTCTAGTCCAATAACTTCTTTAAAAAGCTTGTTTCAAATATCTTCCCTCTAGTACCTGGCCTACTTTTATCAGTTTTTATAAATAAAATAATCCACTTAAGCTCTGTTGTGGACAGTGAGATGTTTTTGCTGGCTGCACTACTGAGCCTACACTCTTGCAACTTAGGTCACTCGCTCGCATGAGTATAGTATTACAAGGGCCAATGGCTAACTTTAGCTCAATTGTGTAATGCTCTGTTTTGACCTCATGCAAATCCAGAAAAAAAAAACTACCTCCTTTAAAATACAGTCAGTTTTAATGAACTTTGAGAGACTTCTACATCCATTTGCATTATTCTTCAAATTTGTTTAATCTATTTTCAATCTAAACACAGAAACCCCATAATCATTTTCCTCCTTAAAACTTCGCCACCTACCAAGCAGTCACCAGCTCCTTGGCAAAGGAAGTTTTCCATAACATTGGAAAGCCTTCTTTATGTATATCAAAACAAAGATAAGAATATGCAGACTTTTTGTTTGTTTGTTATACATCACATTAGCTTACAGTGGAGCTGTTTCTGTGGGAAAACTACATGAGGTCTCCCAAAGAAAAAATAAACAAACAGTGAGATGATACACTGCACCAGCTGTAAACTCCTCACAGCTAGCCCAGCCGTTGTGACTCCAGCAAGATCTTTACTGGATATGTGACAACTCTCCCCTTTCAAATTCCCTATCTTGAACTCATCAGTATCAGCAAATTCAAAGATTTTAATGAGTTCATCATTCCTGTGATGCACATGGAAACCCGTGAAGCTCAGCTACGGAGGGCACAGGCAATCGAGTTCCCACAAGTGACAGCCTCACCTACACACATCTCTCCATCCAAGATTACAACTGTCAGAAATGTATTTCTGAGCACAGAAGCACTGCAACTCCTGTCACATCATCGAGGTGAGATGATGACAGCATTACGGTGGCATCCTCAAAATGGGACTGGAGTTTCCACGTAAGAAAGCACAGTAATCACTACAAAGCTAAAAACCTGGAACAAAGCCAAGAACAGGCTGAGGAATCCACAACTACAAACTCTCAAAAGCTGATGAAGACTCACCCAAGACAACTCCAACCAGGAGCTGTGCAACATGACAAATGTCTGATAAACTGCCTCAGACATGACTTTGCTTTGGACTGTTAGATGATTTGGTGCAACAACACAGTGGTACATCCCCCTCTTATTCTGCCCTGTATTTTTTGTTTGTGTGTTTGGTTTGTTTTGTTTGGGTTTTTTTCTTTTGTTTTGGTTTTTTTTATGTCTACCATTTTTCTTATCTTCTAAGCCCCTTGTGGCCCAAGAAATACAGGAAACAGAAATACAATCCAATATATATCCATTACAAGCAAAATGCAATTCCAAATTTCAAAATTCTCTCCCTAGGATACTTACCATCATACAACTCGTGCAGGCATTACTTTAGTATTTATTCCCCTCCGTGTTTATCTTACAAAAAAATAGTTCATCACAAAACAATTAATGTTAGATGAAAAGTACCAATTTAAAATTTTCCTGCATTCAAAATCCAATACACTTCTTATTAAAAGCAGCATTATATTTCATATTTTCTCGACATTCTATTATTCCTCAACTTGCATTTTTGAAGTAAGTTTCCAGAATTAGCTGAAATAAACCGGAGCATTTAAAAACAAAATGCTGGAACACACAGAGTCCAACAAATTTTATATACAGCTTCATATTGTGTTTACAAATATGCTATCTACATGCTTGAATGCATGATTAAGTTACCTCGGGCCCTAAACTCAGCTACTAGATCATGCACACGCTTCATTCATTTGCATGCTCTGAGCTTACAGTGAATGGGAAGCAGTTTAAATTAACTTAACCTGCAACATAATGGGTTGGGTTTTTAGCACACTAAAGGCTTGTATACAGGCAGTTGATGCCTTAAGAGCTAATTACTCTATGATAACTCATGGTTCTGACCCCAAGGTGTCTTAACACGAGCCCTATGAGTCACACTAACAAAAAAATGAGAATGAAAAAAAAAAAAAGAATGTCCTCCACACAGAAGAAATTGGAAGTTATATGAAATTATATTTTCATCCTATTTTGGGGTGACATGATCGCTCAAACTGCAATTTTTCAACACACAAAGTATGTACTGAATGAGGCATTTAGCTGTTATTTGTATGCATTCAGAAAGTACTGAAATTATTTACAGTTAGTAGCAACTTTTAAAAAGTCATAAATACAGCTGTCCTTAGAGATAAAAAGGTACATTTGGTTGCATTTTAGTATTCAGAACAAGTGTGGGTTCTAGCACAACAGAAATAAACTAGGAGAGCATTTATCATAGAACCATAGAATCATTTCAGTTGGAAAAGACCTTTAAGATCATTTGAGTCCAGCCATTAACCTAACACTACTAAGTCCACCACTAAACCATGTCCCCAAGTATCTCACCTACACATCTTTTAAATACCTCCAGGTATTTAACAACCCCTGTTCCCTCAGTCAAGCCCCTCAAGACTTGTTCTCTAGGCCCTTCACCAGCTTCATTGCCCTTCTTTGGACATGCTCCAGAACTGAACACAGTTCTCAAGGTGGGGCCTCACCAGTGCCAAGCACAGGGGCATAATCACTTCCCTACTCCTGCTGGCCACAATATTTATGATACGAGCCAGGATGCTGTCGGCCTTTTTGGCCTCCTGGGCACACTGCTGGCTCACATTCAGGCTTTGCAGCAAATATTTATAATTCCTAGACACCACAAAACATTTGAACCAGATTGTGGAATTTCAGGCACAAATGTCACTGACTGCATCATGGATGGAAGTCGGAGAATTTGCAGCTTGTTGAATACACACACATACTGTTCACTCCCTTCACATATGAAAAGTTCACTTCATACACAATAAATTATTTCATCAGACCAAATACCCTGAAGGATAAGCATATATCTTAAATGTTTCCACTGAAGCATTGAAAGCTTATTCTGAAGAGCTATACTGCATCATTCCAAAAGTATTTCTAAATATCTTTCATTATTGTGAACAAACAATTATCCAAATGGCAGGTTTTGGTTGACCTTGCCTTGGCAGGGAGAGGATGATGAATGCAACTGAGGATATTATTTCACTTCCCGATTTTCACACTTGAATGATACTCAGTTTTCATTGTACCGAACTTTTCCCCACCATATGCAGTTCCACGTTTTTTTTAAAAAAACGTTGTCTGCTACGCTCATTTCAGCAAATGAGAACAGCTGAGAACACATGAACACAATTTTTATATATATTTCTATCTTTGTACAGTTTTCACAGTTAAATTTTTATCTCTCTCATAAGATGTTCCCGTTCTTGTAGCCACCTTTCCCAGGCACTCCTCATGCAGCAGATGTGGTTTAGCATTCACCCAGCCACACGCAACAACTTCAGAGAAGGTTACAAATAGCAACATATTGCACAGTCAAATTGTGGAGGTACCAAATCGAGACATTTGTTTGGGAAACACAAGTTCAGCCTTTACACATAAACTTAAGATAAAATTTTCAGTTTGTTGCCAGCCTTTCAGCTTGCTAGTCAAAACTTCCTTTCTTCCCAATATAAGTGTATATATACACTTCTGTCAGTGCCAACAGAACAGCATTCAGACAAGGACTTGCAATGCCTTCTTTAAAGAAGACAAAGCACTGTGAAGAAAATGAAAGCACCGGTGCACACAGTCTGACACAACCAAAATCCACCTGACTGGGGCATTGCATCATGCCATCTTCCAAGTCCAGTTATTTTTGCAATAACCTCGGCTTCTGTGAGACTATGCTGCTACAGAAGCCTGACTCAGCCTGCAGAATGGCGCCCAACTGCTGCAGTTGATAACCTGAGCCTGCAAGTACATGGTAGCAACTTCCTTCAAACTCAGCAAAATGCCAAACCAGCTTTTCTTTCTCCAAAACAACAAAATAAAACTCTGTTGAAGGAAACAAACTCAACCAGCTATTTCCTGATCTTCAACAATTGCTTTAGTGTCCCCTAGAAACACCTTTATAGACTTCAGTTCTGTCCCATAGCTTTGAAGACAGCTTCATCACTTGCCTGCCTCTGCTTCATAACATGAAGTCTCTCAGTCTACAACACTTCCATCTCAGAGTGCCAGAAACCCAGGTTGTCCCCACAGGAAGGTAGTAAAGCACAGTTTGTGAAACATTACGCCATCTGTGAAATCAGTAGGTCAAGGCAGTTGAGAACAGCCTTCTTCTTGAGAAGAATAACTGCTTCTGGATCAGCCTAAAGCGGCATTTTAAACCTGAATGGTTTCACTTACAAGGAAGCAACCATATACATTGATACAGAATATAAAGGACACATTGGAATCTAAATATTAATGAAAACATTCACGTCTGTTCACAGTTAAAAGGTTCCACTTAGTAAACCAGGTGAATGAAAAAATGTTGTGTCACTGAATGCAGAAAAACCCTACAGCTCTTCAGAAGAGAGGAGCATAATTCTTGCTGAGCAGAGCATTTGCTATAATCGTGGGAACAGCAAACAGGATAAGCCTGCCTGGAGACATGTCTAGATTTCAGAGAAAAAACATGGCTTTTTAAACTTTGTAATCTGTTCTTCAATAAAAAAAGTATTTATTGTTAATATGAACAGATTAGCATGTAGCTTCTGTTAAAAGTTTGTTTATAAACAGACACAGTACACACAGACTTAAATACTCAAGCTAAGCATTTCAAATTCTGATAAAACCCTAAGAAAAACTCCACATATCAACAGGTAATATTTAAAAGGCTTAGAGCAAACAGGCTTTTATAAAATATACTTTACTTCAGTAATAACATTTTGGAAGAAAAGTTGCATTGCTCAAAAAAAATTCAAAATCCACTTACTTTCAGAAGAGAGCAACATAATGCTGAAAATATTCAGAGTTCTTATTTATGCAGTGTATTAAAAAGCTGTAAGCTGCATGTTTATACTAATATGAGCGGAAAGAGTGGACAATAATGACATTTTTTTGCATTCTTACCCAGCGACTAGAACATATTTTCCATCTGGTTGATCCTTTAACCTTTCCAGCAGGGACAAACGTACTTTGGCTTTGGTTTGGCCATAGATCTCAATTTCATCTGTAAGCAATCCTATCTCCTTGGCAAGTACATCAACAGCTTTTGGACTCTGTGCTCGGGAAATCTCAATATCACTGGAAAAGAAAACAAATAGGAGCTAGGAAGATTTCTTTCAGCTTAGGTGGTCGACAACAGAGCACAAAACAACAGCAAATACTCCAACAATGGGGTTACTGTAACCAGTTTTTCAATCCTCTCTCACATTTTATTAACCAAAACCAAATATTAGCTAACACCTAATGTAGCACTGAAAATTATATGAAGCGTTTGTTAATTGTTATAATTTCACCAAGTCCTCTTGTTTAATCAGATTCAAAATATTACATAATGCTTTCATATCAAGCTAGAGACACGTCTGCTGGATACTCAAGTACGTCTCACTGGAATGGATGTTTCTAGGTTTGTTTTTCTTCTCCTCCCTCTCAGTGTATTTCAGCACATACACTTCACTAAAACGCACGTACATTCTTTGGCCAATGGTCACATAAACACATAAGCTAAACCTGATGCTCATGCATGTAGTGCCTCTCATCAAAGGGTACCACCAAGCAAGCTAAGCCTCACTACTCCCCCATGAGGGCACCAGAAGAAACCAGGCATTTGAAGATCAACTCATGAGCTTCTATAACACAGCTAAATTGAAAATGGCCACATAGCACAAGTTTAATGCAGAGAGCTCAGGCCAGAAGTCCAGTGAGCTCATAAACTATTTTCAGCAAGGACTATGAGTGGCAGCTGAGACGAGAACAAGTATAGAGCAAGCACACATGGTAGATTGCCTGAGAAGAGGTGGCTATAGTATGGGGGACACTACTGCATCTGCAATTCCTGACCTAGACCACCTGGGGTCTTTGGATTTAATACTCTTTCATGAATTTTTTTGTTGTTTGTGAGCTTGAACTAGTTGCCCTTATGTTCACATAAGCACTTAGCAGCTCTAAGTTCCTGTGGCAGTCAAGTCCAGGGCTTGGCACAGAAGATGTGAGGAGCTGTCTCCTTTGGCTCTGAATTGCTCATCACAATCATCACAAAAGCAAGCTAAAAAATTACCAAGAGATTAATTACTTTCAGCCTAACCAGGCTAAATTCCTTCCTGCAGTTTCAGCTGATTACAATATTCTTCAGATAAAATTTGGCAATGGCATCAAAGCTAATGTCTTGAACTTTCAGACAGTCTGCAATACCTCGAGTATCTACAGATGAACACAGAACTACAGCCAGATCTCAACTCCACATGAGGAGTTCAGCTATTGTGGATCCACCAGCAAATGATTGGTTTGTGCCAACTTAATTGCTTGCAATTCCTTGAGGATATCCTAAACTGGGATTATTATCATTATTCAATTCTAATTCTCAAGTATCCCACTTCCACACCCTGCAGCAAAAAGAGACCCAGAAATCATCCATTCAAACAATGACACAATCCTGTACTACAGGACAAGAAGCTACTCAATCACAGCACTCAATGGCTGAGTTGCAGATCATTTCCATTCCATATACTAACCTGGAATCTGCTTTCTTTCAAAGACATACTAAGCACATCCTCATGCATAGAAGGAGATATCTTTGGCTTTCTTGCACATTACTTCAAACACAACTGGCCATAAAAATGTATTGAGAACACAAGATTGAGTAGCTTACAAACATCACAGGACAAAGAATACTTAAAGTTTCCTTCAGAACCTGTAACAGCAACTTGAGTCCCAGAAGAAGATTAAGTTGATGACAGTGTGGTCCCTTAAAGATTTAAGCAAGGAGAATCTGTAGGAGAATTCTATTAAAGCAATTGATGGCAAGAGGAGAGCAATGTAGACTAGTATGACAAAAAGTTTGTCTTCCTCTTTATTAAAAAACAGAAGCTATTATTTCAAACCTCAGGCCAGACTATCAAGAGTCTCTGCAGCAATTTCAGCCCTTCCTACTTCACTCATCTCTTGGGCCACAAACAACTCCCCCTTCAGTGTTCTGGAAGAAACAATGAGGCTTTTCCCATCCTGCAGCTAGCACTACCAGCAAAAAGTGGAAGAAGAAAAATCAACCATGCTGCACACATACAAACAAATTAAAAGGTAAAGATTTTCTAGATAAATACAATTACAGATATTTCTAGAAGTCAAGTAAAATTGACAGGGGATGCTAACAGTTCTCAGTTGGTAAAATCACTGCTATTGTTATTTTCCATCTGAAACTCCCTCAAGAACCTTCTAAGTAACTAGATTTTTAACACCTTAGAAACCCTTTAATGACAGACTGCACACTGATACATGCAATAAAGGCATAAAAGGCATAATTTCAAAATGCATTGACAATTATACCTTGCCTACCACTGGGGCTAAACCACACGTGAAATATTTACAACTCACCTATTATTTCTGGTAAAAGTATTTTCTAAAACACAGGAAATTAAAGATTTGATCATAACTAGAATTTAAAAGTCTACATTTGTAGCTAGCTCTTTTAGTTTGACATTGTTTTCTCTATACTGAAAATACCAGAATTATTTAATAAGTGACATTATTTAATATTGCTGGAAAAAAGCAATGTGGTTCTTCTGCACAATTGAGAATTGTTAAGCAAGAGGTCCACCACTGCCCATGATAAGTCTTAATTTGCAAAATATAGGAAAATTTAGAAAATCTACTACATCTACTTAGCCTGTGTGCTGGCTTCTTTTTTTTTTTTTTTTTAACTGCATATTTGTAAGAAAATCTTCCATTCCATTTCCAGTATCTTTGGAAATACTTCAGTTAACACCCAGATCTCACAGAAATCAAAAAGCAGATGTTTCTAGTCTTAGTGCTTAAGCAGCTTTGCCTCATTTTCAATGAAAATTCCATCTGTTTCCACACAACACGATGTATTATTGTAAGATTACATTTTATTGCAGGATATTTTCCATCTGATGAGTTATTTTATATTTAAAAGAAAAAAGATATAAAGCTACAGAGTTATCAAATAAATGAAAGTCCTGTTACTGGTTATATTAAATGCCATTATATATTCTGTAAACATTTATGTACAAAACACACAATGTCACAGAAAGGGTCAGGAACACCTTTTTTGAGAGTTTTTTCACTATCACACTCATGATGTTGCATCTACCTTTGTTTATTTAAGGACAGATTGCTCAGGCTTTAGTTCCAGAAATATTACATGCTAGCTCAGGGAAAGCTAAAGCATTTCTTCCCCTTTGTACCCCTAGATACAATTGGAAACTCATTCCTTTGGCTTCTCTGTTTTAAATTACAATTGTGTCCGTTCCCATTAAATTGTTGTAAGAGGCAGAGAAAACTAAATAAAAATGTTTAGAAAAGAATATATTTTGTTACAGCTTTCAAAAAACACAGCAGTGGGATTCAGAATTACAGAATGGTTGAGGTTGGAAGGGGCCTCTGGAGGTCATTTGGTCCAAACCCTCTGCTCAGACAGGGCCACCTAGAGCCAGTTACTTGACCAGGACTGTATCCATGTGGCTTCTGAATACCTCCTAACAGAGAGACTCCACAACCTCCCTTGACAATCTACACCAGTGCTTGGACACCCTCTCTTCTGGTGACCGCTTGCCCAACTAAGAAGGATAGTCTCATACACAGGCAAATCAGCAGCCAAAGTCCTCCCTCCACTCTTGAATCATACACCAATGATCCAAGGTGCTGGACCTCTGGAGGGAGGAGCAAGTCAACACATTCACTCATAGCATATGTTGTGCAAAAGGGAGCTAGCCAACTCTGGAGCCACGATGTGGTAGATAGAAGGACCCAGGTGATCAGTCAGATCCAAATCATACAGTAACTGCCAAGAGAGAGACTCATCATCTTGTCCTACTATCCTGGGAGCTCCACTTGCTATGAAGAGTCAGGGAACCTTTTCAAGAGCCAGAACGACTACACAGCACATGCAGCGTGTAGGCAGGCCACCCAACTGCACTGCAAACAGAGTCAGTTCTTTTATAGTTGGCTTCTTGCCCTGCCTCCAAGTTCATGTGGAAGGTGGAGGCACCTGATGGTGATCTCCTAATCAGTTCCCACCCGAGGCTGGGCAGACCCTGGGTGAGAACCAGTCAGGAGGGTCTTTCCTGCCTGGTTGTGGACATCATCCCTATGCCAACCCTCATTCAGGGCTGGGGGTTTAACCCCAACACTTCACCCTCACAGTGAAAAAGTGTTTCTTGCTGTTCAGAGGGAACCTCCCGTATTTCAGTTTGTGGCCATTGCCTCTGGCCCTGTCACTGGGCATCACTGAAAAGAGCCTGGCTTCATCCTCTCTGTGCCCTTTCTACACTTGTATAAATATACATTGATAAAATCCCTTTGAACTCCCTCTTCTCCAGGCTGAACAGTCTCAGCTCTCTCTGCCTTTCTTCCTAGGTGAGGTCCCTTCAGCATCTGCACAGCCAAAAAGCAAGCATACAAATCAGCACAAAAAATTTTCAACACTTTCCTACGTGTCAGAAACTCTCTAAGTCCTTGGTTCCTCTCTGTCACCCAACACAGGCAAAGCATTTTAGCACAGCAAAGAGTTCAGGCTGCTCTGAATGCCAGAGATGTTAGCAATAATGCCAAGGCAGACCTAAAATCCCTGCAGCCCAGACATGGGCCTTGGGAGGTGAATGTCAGGAACTGACTGAAAAGATTCTGGCTATGAGAATAAGTATGCTTCCTGCTTTTCACATCTACACAGGAATTTAAAAATCTAATGCAAAAGAAAGTACCTGTACTGAGGGAAGAAAATAAATACAAGAACAAATGCCATTGAAACCATTGAGACTTAACTAGGATCCGTAAACACCTTCCCACATTAGGGTTTAGCAATGAGGAACTTCTTATATTTTGTATTTCTGTTGGTGTTACACAAGGCTTCACCTCCCTCAGTGAAACCTTCCAGCTTAATGTCTTCAATAAATAAAGCTTAGCTTCAGTGAACATCATAGAAGTAAAAATTGATAGGAAACAGAAGGACATGATGTCAACGAGGCATACAACTAAACAACACAACATGTAGTCCACAGATGCATATTAAAAATTAATCAGGGTACTTTTAGGTTCACTGTCACATGTAACACTTTACTATTTTTCTTTTTAAACAAATTTTAAAACGCACTTATTACCTGGGCACTGGGGAGAGGGGCTGCAGCTTCAAGCAGTGGAGTTCCCACTTCTTGTACTGCTGGGACTGGATCCATCGTTCCGTGTTTTTTACCATATTCTGGTTTTAAACAAAAAAACAGCACATACCAGCTGCATCATAAATGCTGAACACTAATTTCAAATGATCTCAAGAGTACATTGAAATAAATTCTACATCAAAGACTAACAAAAAATCAGACTTAAACATCTTTTGACTTCATGATTTTAGGACAAAAGAAAAAACACTGCACCATTGCTGTCCTACTGCTTGTCCATGTTTCAAAAAGAAACGAGACCATTAACGTGTGGCAGAGAAAAGACTAAGTAGGCACTTGGAGATTTAATTCTGATAGAATGGAGAGTTACTGTTCTTCTCTCAAACCTTAAAAAAATGGAAGATATTAATTGTCCACTGACTGATTTACACTGCTTCCACATAAAACAAACTTTTGGACCCTCTGTCCATCATGCCTCAAAAATGTGCGCAGATATAATTGATCTTCAATGTCTTACCCAAATAAGTAACATTAGTCTATTGATACAAATGCTTCTCCCAAGCTTTACTGTAATCATCAGAATTATGATGTTTCATTTTTAATTTACCTTTCTCTAACTAAATGTAACAGGAATGACTGACTGATTAAGAATCCTATTAAAAGACAAAGCCTTTTAATCCTGTTTAAAAGAACAAAATAAAAGTTAAGATCTTAACTGCAGAAGCAATTTCTACAACTTAAAGAAAGAGCAACAAGATTACAATGTTTGAAGTTACACTAACCTGCATTCTCATTGCTATTGCAAGAGAATCAACAGCATTTTCAGCAGTATGGTTGTTTTGATGACCATAGTTCTGTTTCTCTGTAAAATAGAAGTATTGTACTAATAAATCACAAAGCTTTTGTGAGCAGGAGCACGTGTATTTGAAAGCTATGTCCAAACAAAAAGATTGTAAATGTTGACTTGAAAAGTAACAATGTCTCTGACAGAACTATAGGTCACCTCTTCAGTACTTCAAATGAAATCATCCAGGAGGGTGGATATAGTGTGAGAATCAGAGGGCAACTATACTCCGAAGCATAGTATACAAACACATGCATGTGGTGAAGCATACATGTACTTGAAAAAGAAAACAGGGAAACACAGAATTTCCGGATTCAAATAATTGTTTTCAGACAATTAAAAAAAGCCAGAAGATGTGAGGATCTGAAAATCTTTATATTTTTTTTTTCAAACAGAACATCTAAATGAGCATGGTAAAGCCTATCTTCTTTTCCACACACCCATTACAGTGAAAAAGAACAATTAAATGACCACAAAATGCTGATAGGATTATTATCCAATGGGATGTATAACTTGGAATCAGAACATGCAAAACGTTTTGAGCAGCAAAGTTACCTTCATCGATGTGGCATTAAAAGTAGATACTCTGAAGAGTCTACACAATTTAGAGTGTGTCCAACTTTAGAGCCAAGTGTATTTGTTTCTAGTGGCAATGCATCACATAATAATCATACATTAACTACCCTAACTAGACATATTATTTTGCCATTTTCCTGTAATCCTTTTTTTAACTTGTTCTTCTGTTGCTGCTTATTGACTTTTATCTAGACACAATTTCTAAAAAATTCACATCCTAATCTCTGTGGGCATATAAAGGCCCTAGTTACATTCTGAAGGGCGTAGAAATAATTGTAATAAAAAAAAATAACAACTGCATGCTGACAGCTTTAACCTTTTGCCCCTAAGGGAACCGAAATGCAAACCCTGACCTGGTCAAGCTCTCACTCCACTCATCCCATCTGTACTGATCATAAAACGCTCACATTGCCTTGCACAACTATCCCTCCCAGCAAGGGTCCCAGCTGCGGCAGGGCACAAAAACCTCAGGCTGGAGCCAGCACGGCAGGCAGAGACAGAGAGAGGAGACGGCAGCCCACCACACACAGCTCCAGCCCCCTCTCTCACACCTCTCTCTTGTGACCAAGACACCCTTTCTGCAGACACCTTGGGCCTCATGCAGTATATTTTCTAAACCCTTCTCAAACTTTCTTGCCAGCAGGCAAGTGACAAATCTAACCAAGCAGAAGGTGACAGTCTTGACATTAAGCTCTAATCAAGCAAGTGTCGGACAAGTCCTTCTACTTGCATTAACACTTGCCATTTGGGAAAAAAAAAATCTTCTGGAGATGCTCAGTTTTCAGTTTTAGACTCAGACAGAGGACTTTTACTGGAACAGTCTATCACAGTCGTAAGTTGACTGTTGTTGCTTCGAGACCAGGCTGGGAGAGCTGCCAATGAGACAAATGAAGTAGGAAGAATGAAGTCTTAAATCCCCTTTTAGACAGCTGTGCTTTACAGAAACATTTCAACTTTTTATGTTATTTGGCTTAATATGACTTCTTTATCAGGGCTGAGCTAGCATGTATGTAAATACATATCTGAATTAGACATTTTCCTTCAATAAACTACTTCTCTCAGGCTGTGTAAGTTACACACTCACCCTGCATGGTAACCAAACGACTAACCAAGATTTTACAGGGGTGAAGGTAAAGCTAGAGGTGAAAGTCATGCACACAAGGGGCTAGCAAGACAATCACAGGATTGCAACAGCTCTCGTAGGATAAATTTTCCAGATGGGAGTTGGAATAGCGCTTTCTGCTTTGGACTACAGCCAGAAGATCAGCTGCACTGCAGACGTGCTCCCTCCTCTGTCCCATCCACCCATCTATCCATACCCTGTTGTGCAGAGAGATGAGACTCGCTGTCACGCACTACCTGTTTGCCCAGGCAGCTTAGAATAGAAAAGAAGTGGGGAAATGGTTGAATTTCTCACTAATGTACTTAGACCATATAGGCTTCAGCTTTCAAGTGACCCCAAAGGAGCTGGCCATCAAAACTCCAACAATTGTCTCAGACTCATGTTTTGTTCAGAAACTTGATTTTCATTTCTATACATTTACATATAAAAAAATTTCCTTCAAGGTGCTACCAGTACTCATTTGATTCCTGAATCACTACTGCAGCAGCATAAGATGTTGCACTGCTACAAATTGTAGAACATTTTAAAGTTATGATAATTTAAATATCTTTGAGTAGATTAAAACAAATACTTAAAAAATAATTCTGTCACTCTGGAACAAGCACTTTTAGCTCTACTCCCTTGGCTTACATCATTACAGCTGCTCAACTCAGCTAGCTCTCTCCTTGCAAATTCTGAGTTCTTTTAAAACATGTGAGTGTTTTAGACGACATGTACACCCACGTAAGTTAGAAATCTAGGCATCATCTAGAAAGAATAAAAGTTATTTCATGGCCATTGCTGCTTTCAGGCTTCATTTAGCTCCAGTGACCCCACAGATGTTAAGCTGGACATTTCTAGAGCAAGAAAAAAACCAGAACAATTTTCAAGCATCTCAGCCAGATTCCACCATATACTGTAAGTGAAGAGTCAGTTGTAAGACTCAGTTGTTTCTCCAAGGTCATAACTGCTCCATAATAGGCTTTTAAATAAATACCTTGTAATTAAGCTAAGTGCATTCTTCACATCAAACAGACACCTGTGTTTCATGTACCTCCCTAGTAAGTCTTGAAGACAGCATTTTTTAAAGCCACTAAAATGCTTTTCTGCTATTCTTTCAGAGTTTCTCAAAGATTCTGATAATCTCAAAAGCATAACCATAAAGACAGAGAGACATATGGCAGGGAAGTTCTATTTAAATTATCTTGCTAAAAATCTCATGCTGCCTTTCCAAAGAAATTCTGTACTTTGCACAGCCCACTGCTACAACTTGAACAATGTAAAGAAAACTATATGTTTGTGCCACATCTTACATTTCCTGCCTTAAGAATGAATATTGCTGTGGTACATGAACACCACTCCAATGTTTTAATGGAGTTTTCCTAACAGCACTCTGTTAAGGAAGGGAAACACTAATATTATCTATAGTTCCACAGAGCAACTAAGGCATGAAGACACTTAAGTCTCAAGACATGGTACACAGTTACACTGCATTAAGTTTTAGGTCTCTGAAGACCCAGACTTCCTCTGCATGAGAAGGACAGAAATAGGTATCTAAAAGCAGGACTTGCACAGGGCCACATAGAGCCAGGAGAGTTCAGCCATTGGCAGTGTGCTCTCAGACTGCAAGGACTGGTTTACCTCCATGCTGCCTTTATAGACCTGCACCTCTATCCTCAGTCTGACACCTAATAGGTTTCTGTTTAGAAGGATTAAAGTGAGGAGTCATTCCTTTTTATTTATTTATAGGTGCTACTGTTATACCACCATTGAGTCTTTGCTCCTTTCCCTTTCTCCCCAGTCCTCCTTCACATAAGTGCATGTGTTACTAGTAGGTTAGGTACCTGCTGAAGAGACCAATGCTCCAAACCCTGCCTCACAGATGCTTAAAAATTATATCCAACAATCCCTATGCAAAAACAAGTAGGCATTAAAAATGCAAGGAGTTCTCTAATCACTAGGCTAGGAAGAAGAAAACATGAATTATTTTTTGACAATTTGTGTAGCATCAGCAAGGGGTAAGGCTTAGTACTCAGCCCTGAGATCCTCATTAGGATCAGAGCACTGTTCTGGGAGATGGAAGATGAATGCCCAAATGCCTTCAGACAATTGAGTGAATAATAACCCAGCTCTCCCACACCCACAGTGTGTGTTCAAGTCAAGAGGATATCACAAAAGACAAGGAAAGGAATCTCTCGCTAAGACAAATCTTTGCATGGGAACAGCAGCTGCTCTATTATGAGCCTGATCTTGCATTAGCTCTGCTTAATTTGTCCTTAGGGAATGGCCCGAGTTTAAGAACCATACAATTAGTCTTCCTTGGCCTTATGCCCGTTTCCCTGGGTTTATATCAGTAGATGCCAATAAGCACACTTGCCATGGATGTAGAAAAACACATTAAACAATCACACTACCCATGTACTTCCTTATTTTCCTACTTATTTGTAGCATGATCCCTCATCTGGATACTGCAGTCAAATTCATATACATACAAACATTCTAGAAAGTATCTAGAGATCTTCACACGGCTTTAAGGAATTTTAAAGGAAATGCAGTTCTAGCATAAGTTCTAAATCTTATTCCTAGTAAAATTCTGCAGCATTTTTCAACTGAGAAATTAATGAACACATACCCCCTCCCCAACTAGTCAGAAGAGGAGGAGGGAGGGGAATGTAAATTCTTTTTGTAGGACTAAGTACTGCAGGAGACATTCTTCCCGTTCTTAGCTTTCTGTGATTTCTCTAGCTGCTCCTGCACCATTCTCTGCACACATCTCCACACCACTTTGCAGTTCGATATTTCCACCCCTCTTCTCTTTTCTCCATGATCCAAGTCAATCCACAGAAGTCACAGGATAACACAGTATACAACACAGCACTACATAATAGCTCATGTGCTTACCGAAAAGTCTTCCCTCTGAATTCTCTGGACCCATAGGAACATCACTTATTTAACAATCCCAGTACAAAGAATCTCCTCCAGCCTTTATTCCCTCACCTGACAGCTTTTTCCTATTTATACAAGAGGGACTAACACCCATATTTAACAGCATACATATTGAACACACATTTAACATTCTCCCAAAGATGTAGCTTTTAACCTCACTGTGTTGTCACCCACATGCCACAAATTTATCTCAAAGACTTGTTGCACATCACTTTCCAGAACTGTTATCTTTTATGCCTCTTACCTGACAGCAAGTCACGAGAACAACTGATAATGGTGGTTCCAGGCTTTATCCAGCTCCCAGGCACGTCATCGGGTTTTGTACTGCCAAATACCACCACATCCGCCTGATGAAGCTAGGACAGCCCAGAACATCCCCCAGAAACAAAACAAGCATTTAATGTTAGAAATACATTCTTGAATATGCGTTCTTACAATATTCAGACTTATACAGTAACAGCCTTTTGAACAAAGTATTTCCGGACAAGAACAACAACAAAATCCAAATTGATGGCTTGATTCTTACCCCCACATGAAATTTAAGAATAATAACATTTAAAATTAAGTCAGGTAAACAAACTATGAAATCAGGCAAGTGCGGTCAGGGTCAGCACCAATAATATTTAATGGGATTACATACTTGAAAATAAAAAAGCCCTATCATTGTCTGAAGTCCTGTCCAACAAGATAACTTGGAGAGAGTTAAGAAAGAGGATTGAAAGACAGTAAATAGGCAATTATAAAAAGTATAGTCAGATTATCTGACAGTAGAAAACCAGGCCAGCTGACAGGAATGCAAGATGACCTGATCTGCAAACATCAATGCCTTTGAAGAATACCAATTAAAGCATTTTCCCCTTCTTAGTTCATGTTTGCTAATCCGTGCTTCTGATTTTGTTCAACCTGACAGATGCTGGAGCAATAAATGGTTACTAAAAGAGCTCTCATAATCAAAGATATAAGTGTCTCACTTTCCTCCATCTTCTGAAAAAGGTCCCTGTACCAATTATTGAAATCACCACGAGATAAGGGACAGCACCAGAGGCAGATGTATAAAGATCCACTAAAAAAGCAAAACATGGGCACAGCATTCCTTCAAGCCTGAAGGTAAAAGTTATTTAAGAGATTCAGTAATTTGGGGAATATTCTGAAAAATATAAATTCATACCAAGTGTCACAAACTCAGTGAGCTTCTCCATGAATTTATTTGTGACTGACAAGCATTTCAGCTTCTTTTTTGGCCAAATGTGCTCTGACACAGCTCTGCCCAACACACCTGCCAAGAAGGAACAGCTACAAATCCTGTCAGGATAGCAGGTTTTTGGCATAGCTGAGTATGCAGGAGGAGAGAAGAGAATAACTGCAGCAGAAAAGGCAGAAAGCTAAAAAAGCTCCATCTTCCCCTCAGAGGACACAAGGATGGCCTAACTCTCCTTAGAGATCCACAAGCAGAAACAAAGCCAAAAGCGTGGGAGATTTACTTGCCTGACAAATGACTAATGCAATGAGGTGATTCAGGCTTCAGTCAGAAGTCCTGCAACACTCCTATGACTGCCTGCAACAATACAGTCTCCAGTTACTCAGCCTTATCCAAATTACTTACACACCTGCATCTGGTGCAAGTATCAACTCACGTGCCACTCCTAGAAGGCTACATAAGTGATAATGCTTGACCAGTGTCATGTCAAATCATACTGAGGAATCTGCAAGCAAATTTAGATAGAAAGATGCTGCAATGACTTGTGTACCAAGAATACCATGTTGAAGACACACTTTCCCCTGCAAAAGGAGGCAGTTTGCTGTACCAGTCAATATCATCAACACAGAGAATAACAATGATTATTCTCAGTTATATGAACTTTAAGAAAAAAAGGATTCACATTCTAGCAGCTATAATTCATATACTGAAACTCAGGTATGTCTTCCCATTCCCATGCAAAGCCTCTGGGACAAGGACTAAGCCTGAGCTTCACACAGTGTTTAGCATTGTGAAACTATGGACCAGTTGAGAGCTGTATGCAACAAGTAATAATTTTGACAAATGTTCAGCCAACGCATCTATGACGGCATTCATCCAGTGTAACTATAATGCTAAAAAACAATTGACCTGACCAAATATTCATCTCTATGGCCACCGATCATAATGTTTAAAAATGTTCTTAACAGCTGAACACAATCATTTTTGTAGCCAATGTTAGCACTAGCTTGTACAACTAATGTCACACATACCCATAAATGTATCAGCTGAACCTTTCATCTCACTGCCCTGCCCCAAGTCCTTCATGAAAAAAGTTGTATCGCATGGCAGTGAACAGTTGCTCTGCCAGTTGAAGACACACTGATCTTAGAGCCTCCCTTGCCATGATTTCCTTTCCCTTATTTCACAAAGAAAGTAACAAAGGAGGTAAAAAAAGACCCAGATACAATTGTTGCAGTAAGCAAGTATTTTATGGGCAACTACTGAAAACATTCCTGGAGAGTTAATTAAGTGGATATATATATATATATATATATCACTAATACCTAAAAGAATTTCTTTTCCTTTGCGAGTATTTTACAAAAATAATATCCAGAAACTTTTCAGGGAAACTGAGTCCACTGAAAGCAAAATAGTTTACAGAATTTTGAGTGTCCTCGGATGAGATTTTTGTGGTTTCATCAGGGCATCTTGGTTTCACTTGTAAGAAGTCACACCCATAACCTCGATGCTTTTTTCCTCTCTTGCTGTAACCTACTCTTTTGACTGCCTGTAAATCACTAAAGCAAGCAGCGAGCCTTGGGAGACGTGCAAGCTTATCTCCCACATCAGAAACAAATCACAGACATTAGAGATGGAAAAGACCCATGAAATCCTCACATCCAACCTCCCTAACAAATGCACCACACAGCCTCCGGACAGAGGACACATCTGACAGGAACCAGATGCTACAGCCAGCTACAGCCAGAAGGTCAAGGAGATACCCACGAGGGGATATGTTCAGCCACAGGGTGATTAACTGCCTGGTGCTCCCTGGATAGCAAGGCTGTGTCCCACCAGCTAGGCTAGAGGAAGGAATGACAAGCATCATGCCAAACCATCCTTCATGGACCAGGTAACTGGCTGAACACAAAGTATGCTAATACTCCAGTAGTATCCTGCCTTCTCACCAGTAAATATTTTTTCAGTTGGGAAGAGCTGTGCCAATAAATAATCTGAAACCTTACCTCATAACAAAATACGACTTTCTCCACCAAGATTTAAGTAGAAGCAGACTAAGAAGCACCACCCATTCCCAAGACAGAATACCAAATGTTAAAACAACAATACAGATTCTCCAGCCAAGTATTTAACAAAAACGGTACAAAGTAGCTGTGTATTTCAGATAACTGAAAACCCATTTTGCCATGAAGCCTGCATAAAAATTTCATTTCCCCACAGGAAAAACTGACTGCTACAAATGCCATTTTTAACTATATGAAGATTTGAAATTAATATTTGAAATGTACAAGCCCTGTTTCCTGGGTATGAAGTTAGACTAGCTAAAATTTAAGAGATGGGATGAAGAATAGGAAATTGAGTCAAAGTTTTTTTTCACAACTCACCTTATGAAAAAAATATTTTACATATCAGGTTCCAGTTCAATCATAGCAATTCTAATTCTTTCTGCAACCTCAAAAACTTTATGTTCCAATTACTAGTTCCAGGTACTTTTTCCACCCAGGCATGCTCTCCTTGCACAGTTTCTTCCAGCTCCATCCCTACCTCAGGAAGTTCAAGGTTTGCAAATCATTGGCAACCCAGCAGGACAACTATGTATGGTCTGCTCTGATCCCTTTGCCCAGGGCTGTGGCCTTTAAGGATGAGCTGCAGCAAGAAGCTCCTTAGCACCATCTTCTTACCCAGAAACCCACAGCCCTTCCCTACCACACTTGCCCAACTGCACTTGCCCTACATGCTGCATGTGGAAATTAGGTCCAAACCTCTACTGCAGGCTCAAGCCTACCACTACACCGCATGCTTTAGCAACTGTTCCTCTAGCTCACAGACAGGGAGATAAATTTCAAATTGCAAGGAACAGAGAAGATGCACATAAAATAGCAAAGCAGAAATACTTTGCCTACAGCATTGTCATTAGACACTCTCATTCAGTCCTCCCTCTCCCTTCCTCTTATGGGAAAGAGGACACTTGGGCTCATGTTCTTTCACGTTTACTTACATGCTTACAATACAAAATGTATTTTTCAGCAGGTACCAAGACTCTTGGTCTTATCAAGATGGCAAAAACAGGACAATGACAAACAGTAAACGACTAAGAGATGTCTAACAGTCTGAAGCTGAAGTGTTTGCTCTAAGGAAAAGCAGATTATGGCAAAAAGAGGTCCTTACCCAACCTGAAAAGGTTCATGAACTCTCATTCATGAACTCCAGCTGAACCATTCTCTTACATCTCAATGAGGCTCTCACAAAGATTTCCATTTCTAATTATACCTAGATAGATATATTTTCAGTTCTTTAACAACAAATATGTAGGATAGCAGCTCTCTTAAAACAGGCATGATGTGGTTTACATACTGACAACATTTAAGATGATGTGCCGACAGTGTGACTGACTGAATTTAGATGACTGAAATGAAATACCATTTTCTCATTGGTGCTAAGTATTATCCATGTTTCAGCAAGAAAATAACCTGTATTTTCCAATTTGAATCCATTTGATAACCTCCTTTCAAATTAGAAAGTCTAATTCTAACATAATAAAGGATTAAGCCTGTCAGTTCCCATTCTTCATGTGTACCAATGAATTGACTTTTGGGTAGTCCCATCTTAGATAGCAACAAATGAGATGTTCCTGAAAGTATGTCACTAGGTCATTCTTCAGGCACTCTGCAGTGATTGTGCTTTGAAGAGTTATCTATACAAAGCCTTACAGAATGATAACGTCTTACCTACTTCTGCCAAAATGGTCAAATTTTTATCTCTTACCTAATAATTTATATTACATGCAACATATGAATGCAAAAAAACCAGCAGTTCTTCAGGGCAACTATGCACAGTTGTGCCAGAATCTTCTGAAATATACTGCTTTCTTTCATCTGTGACTTGAAAACTCAGGAGGCTCAAGAGTGTTGAAGGACATGGCTCAGCTGTGCCATGATGATTATTTTTATTAACTGTGAAGTCAAGCAAACCCAAAATGGAACAAAAAGAAACATTAATAATCTGTTCACCTGAACAAAATACGAAGCGGGGAGGGAAAAGAACATGCAAAAATGTGCCCATTATTCATGCAGGTCAACACAAGGAAATCAAAATGTACCTTTATTTATTTTATTCCCTTTTCCTGCCATAAGTCACATAAGAGCACACTAAGTCAGATGGTAATGGTATTATGCTATTTGTCAGCAGAACTATTTCTATGTTATTATACTTTTCCTAAGGCAGACCAAAACGTACCTTCCTCTTGATAATTTTCAAAATATTTTTGCAAAGGTGCATGAGTAAAAGAAGCAATAACAAGTCCATAGCAATACAAAACCTGACCCAAAAATCCCTACAACCTTAGTGTTGTGTGTCTCATTTAAAGTGATAGAATTTCTAAAGAAAATACTTGTTGCTAGGCTATCTTTTAAAAAGAAGAACAAATCAGTAGAACTAGTCGGAGGTAATGCAGTACCTGCTTAAGAAAGGCATTATATCATTAAGTTTGGGATTGGTGCTTCAGTGCAAATAGGCCTGGCCACTGGATTAAGACAAAAGGTACACCTACACTCAAAATATTTTTTTTTTTTCCTTTCCTGGTACATACTGCAAAACAAATGTATCCCAAGAAAAAGTTGACATTCCTTGTAAATTCATCCCCCACCCTGTGAATGAAGCTATTACGCTACCATAGGTTATACTTCCGAACAACAGCACACGGGCTGCTACTGTAGAGCCATCATATTCAGAGCAAAGAGGAAAAGCATAGGGCCATGTCTGGAGTCAGTGTATTGTGCAGTTAAAACAAAACATGAATTAATTCTTCCAAGTCTCGGAAAAACCTCAACATCAGCTAGCATTACATTCTCTTACTTGAAATCCAAATTAAAAAATTCAAGAGCAGAAACCTCATAAGCCTCTAAACTGTTTTTACTTCATCAGCATTTTGAATGAGCACGAAAAGATAAATTCATATCATAGGCTAGAATCGTGTTATCTAACAACATTATACTTCAAATACAGGTTGTCACAAGACAGCAGTGCCTCACTGTTCAGTATGAAATCTGTGCTAGGTTTCTGACTCTCCAGCTTCTGGGAATATGAAACAGTATAGTTTTCCCTGCATTAGATTTTATCTAGGAGCTAGAGTTAACTACAAC
>NW_008608907.1:0-11960 GCF_000691845.1 Merops nubicus | reverse complement strand
TTCAGCAGTGCTCTGAGCTTTACTGGTGACATGCTGCTCTGGGCTTACAGACAGAAAGAGGAAGGTAGGTTTCCCCTGAGCTCTGCTGATTAGTCCTTCAGGCAAAGCTTCTTTACTGCCAAAAGTTAAAATGAACTTGGGAAGACTGATCTGCAAAGCCTCAAACTGCCTCCTCCTTAGGCCTCCTATTCTGTTTCCCATCAGTGACCTGTTGCAAAAGGTAAGCTACAGGGAATGCCAAAAAGTAAAGCATAATTATGGGAAAGCATGTGGATGGAAGGAAATGGATCTCTCTCCAGCATACTGACAGCACTGCACAAGCAGCTCTGCCCGGTCCAAGTCTTTTGCTGTGAACCAGTGGAAACACCTCTGGCCACCCTGTGACCCACCTCCCATCCAGCCCAAAGCAGTCCAAGCAATGAGAAATAATTAAAGAATTTAACACGGCTAGTATTAAGTTCATGGTGCTCCCATCTCTGAGAAAGACATATGTTTCCTAAGTGCTGTCAGTCACTTAAAGCACAGAGCTGAGAGAAGTCTGACAAAAACATCCACAGCTGTGAAAACACAGGTTTGCCAGAGAACTTTCTAACTATCATAGCTGCTTAAACTGATTTCCTCCTCCTGTCTTTGCCTTCAAAACCCAGAGGTTTGATACTATCGTTTTGCACTGGCTGCCACCTTGTGGAATGTGCTACAAAATATAACACAAGAACCCTTGTGCCTCATCCCTACAGCGACTTGCAAACAGTCCCTGGAATAGGTGCACCCCTTCTACATCTAACATCTGAACCCCTCTGCACATGCCCAAAGGACAACACCTTCCCCGTTACATTTATTCAATGAAATTCAGAACTAAGGAATAAACTAGGAAGTTTGACAAAAGTCACAGCAACTTCTAAGTTGGTGTTAGAAACTCTGCAAAAAGCAACCAGGAAGACCATGTAAATTAAATCCTTTGGATTACAGCTCCTGAATCCTTTTACATTTCTTTTCAAAGATAAAGACTCTGATTCTCCTTGCCCCCAGAAAGTCACTATTTGCAATCCTTTAAAATACAAGCTCAATGAAAGTAATCTCATACAGATGACTGTATCACAGGATGAGAAAAAAGTGGGCATCTTTCTCAGAATAAAAGAAACAGGAGACCTAACACATTTGTTTTAAACTGCACCTCTGCATTCTTTCTCTCACAGCTACCAGTATAAAATAATGAAGCTATAGCAGCTGCAGCTACATACTTAATATTCTAGTAGAGGCCCCTGTTTGCCTAAGCATCATTCTGAGCAAGCAAGGAGAAAAGATTCTAATCCACGTTGGCTACCAGTGAGCTCCAGTGCCACCCAGGACCGCAGCGCCGAGGAACGGCAGTAAAAGGGAGTGATGGCACTGCATGGGCAGCCGGCAGGGGGACCTGGAGAACGGAGATGCAGAACGACCCCCAGGCACTAGGCAGAGAGAAGAGCACTAACTCACCTTGGCCTGCAGCTGAGGGGCTTTCCACTGGCAGCTCAGGGTGGTGGCTCCCTCCCTGTGCAGCACGCACTGCAGGGCAGCGCCCACCGCCCCGCCGGCTCCCACCAGCAGCACCGTCTTTCCACCTGCAAAACACAAGGCGAGTCCTTCAGCTGCCCTTGGCCACTGGCACCAGGCTCTGACAAGCCACAGAGCTGGAGCATCTACGTGAAATCCCTCTGCTTTACCAGGCCACCCACTACCAAAGCCCTCTAGAAGAGCCAGCAAAGCAGCTGGTGCCAGGACAGTGCACTGTACCCGCACCACCAACAGCAGCTGTGGCATTACAGGTAAGTCTTTGGGAGCCTGTGCAGTAACACCAACCACAGCTTTTAACTTGTTTCCCAGCAACTCCATAATGCTAGTAAGCAAATACTGCTCTTCTGATACTTTATTTACACAAATCCTTTCATTCATATTTGTTATTAAGTATATTTGACCTGTTGTTTACAGTTCTGTTACAGAAATCCTTGTCTCAACAATTATGAACCACTGTGAGACTACTTCCGAAACTCTGCCTTAAACTAACAGCATCTTCATACACTGCAAAGGCACTTGTTTAAATCTGCCACTTCAATGTTAGCATTTACACAACACAACCCAAGCCACAAGATTCACTCAGTGGTTATTTACAGGCAGACCTGGATTTCTCCAGCTGCTCACGCTAACCAAAATTGCCAAGTGAAATCCCTAAGTGATGTTTGTATTTTTGGTTATGAAGACTGAGATGCTACTGAGGTGGCTTCAGCGAGATTCAATCTGCTGATGGCGGGTAACCCCCACCTAATCTCCAAAGTCTGTAGGACTGACTGTGATCCATTTCTGGAAATACAACATTCAGATTTCACTGAGGATTATCACTAGCAGGAGATGAATACATGTAATGTGGGAAAACAACGCAAACTAGAAAACAAAAAAAGGTGAGATTATAGTTGACTCTCAATCAGGACTAAAACCGAGAGGAGTAACGTAATAATGTGTTGGGTTCGTGTCTGACAGGGTTTTGGTAGCACAGAGGGCTAGAGGGGTGGCTCCTGTGAGAAGCTTCTAGAAGCCCTCCCATTTCCAAAGTCGGACTTGTCTCTGGCAAATGCCAAGCCAGTCTGCAGTGGTGGAAGGGCATCTGTGATAACATATTTAAGAAGGGAAAAACCTGCTGGGCACATTCTCTTGTTTTGGAGAAGAGGGGGATGTGAGAGAAACAACCATGTGGACACTGAGGTTGGTGAGGAAGGAGAGGGGTAAGTGTACTGGAGAACTGACTCCCTTGCAGCCTGTGGTGATATGGCAGGCTGACCCCTGGGGCCCTGTGACCATAACTGATGAGCAAGCCCTTCCTCTCCCTGTCCTTGTCTTGACCCTCGAGATTTTTGTTGCATTTTCTCCTCCTCATTCCACTGGAGTGAGGCAGGAGTGAGCAAGCAGCTCCATAGTGTTTAGTTGTCAGCTGCGTGGGCCTAAACCACAACAAATAATTGTATGTCTCACCTAAGTCTCCAAGAAGCTCCATCACAGCACACACTGTAGGAGGAATTAGACAGTCAGAGGCATTGCCACGTACCAAGCGTCCTAGGTTTACATCAGATAATCTGCAGTGGAAAAATATGACAATTTTAAAAGAAACAAGTTTGTCTAACAAATCTGTAGTAGTGCTGGTAACTGCTAATCCCCAGAGTAAACATGTCTCATAGAAGTAAATCCTTTGATAGTCATGTACCGTGGCTAATTTGTATCATCCCACATTTAGACAAACACAGAGCCTCAAAAGAGGCCAGGACAGGGATCTTTGAGTTAGCACAAGTAACACAAGCCCATAACACACACTTTTTACTTGTGGTGGTGGGCTACCCAAGGCACACCGGGCCAAAACACCTCAGTGGCTATGGTGGAACCAGACCAGCACTGCCAGAGCCAAGCTGAGCCAGAGGCAATACATCCTCCTGGGCTCAGGCTGGCTTGCTGGGGGGAACGCAGCCGTTCCCACACTCCACCACATTCTCTCTCATACACAAGGATGTTCTGAATTTCCCGTTCTCTGTCAACCTCCAGTACTCCAGAAAATGGAAAGGTAATGAATTTCCAAGATTTACAGCTTTTTTTTTCCTGACATTAAAAAAAGAAAGAGGAAAAAAAGGGTAACAGTCTACAGTTGAGAGCAAGAAGGCTGCAAGAGCAGCAAAGTGGTAACCCAGACACCTAAATTATGCCAGTGGTCTATCCAGAGAGCAGTGCAACTCAAGACTGATTGGCAAGTGGTATTAATGAGTCCAAACTATTATAGCCTACTTTCCCACTGCAAGAGTGCTGTAAGGAAGTTAAAACCTTCTTTGCAACTTTTCCATGAATCCTTCTTGTGAAAATTTTGGAATTTGTGTTTGGTACTTTGGCACTACCATTTGTTTTACTGAAGAACTGACATAGCTTAAGTATCATCAGTAAATCAGGACTTAGTTTTTTTATTTCTTTGAAAAGAACATACTGAATATACAACATACAAAGATTAAAAAGATAATGATCAAAATGTCTTCATCAAAAGACTCCTCATTGATTCAACAGCATCTTTTACCACTGCTCAATAGCACAGATAGAGCTAGACACATTGACTGAGGAATCCATTAATGAAAAGCAATGAGGAAAATTGATTTTACAGAGACATCAGCCTTGGCCTGCTAATAGTATTTCTCAATGCTTCACTTACCCATCCACATCCTTCTCTGGTTTCACAGCATTTAATACCTTACTGCTGTACAAGTTTTCTGGGAGGTCAAGGGCAAGACCCTGCACATTAGGATCCTCATTAAGTCTCAAGATTTCATTGACAATCTAGGAAATTAATAAAAAGCATTAAAGATAAGAACAGAGAAAAGAAGAATCTAATTAGGAGGGGACAAACCGTGTATTTTAAAACTACCTTATAGGCACTTATGCTTCTGTCACATATTACTGCAACTTCTAAATGAAAAAGCAATAAACTGCTTTAAACTGCTTTCCTTATTATTTCTTATGGCTTACCAAATCAAGCCACCCTGACTCTATTCTGAACATTTTGCAAAGGCAACACATATTACGTGACATTACGCGGCCAAAAACGTTTTTGTCTTCTGCCGTTCCAAATCTCAGCAAAAACCTGTAATGGTTTCAGAAGATGCTTTTAGAAATAAGAAGCCTCAGTAAAAACATAGTTCAAAATAGGACCAGATAGCATCCCAACACAGAAAAAAAAAGTGTAACACTGGAAAAAGAAATTATACGGGAGAAAATTAATTTTATTAAACCAGCATATATTGTTACTAATTTTCCTTCTCAAAACACCCTGCTCCTAAGAGCTGACAGTCATTTTGTGAAGAATTGTTATTTTGGAAAGGCACTGAACAGAAGTTAATGAATTTCAAGTACTGAACCAGATGCGAGTTCACATGTTTTATAACTGGTCATATTGAACATCCAAAACCCTACTATCTACCCTTGATTGCTTCACCTCTAAAATGCAACACTGATCCATAGTGATCTGTGTTATTCTGAGATGACCATAAAGAATGTAATGGAATTAAACACACTGAAGTTTTCTCACGTGAGAAATGTCATGCGAGCACCTCTTTCCATCATATAAATAAATAAAATTAAAATCAGTGTGCATTCAAAACAAAGCTGTATAACTTAACCAGATTAATACCCAAGAGAAAATGCATATAAGGGGTTTTTTTAGGTAATGCCATGCCTTCCTAAAATGCTTTACATGTAAACTATTAAAATATTGTTAACTCCACTGCCCACTTGATACACAATCAACATTAAGCCAGGGGAATTTGGTAGGAAGTTAAGATCATCTGCAACTACGAACCAAAAGAATGTGCCACTTTGATGTTAACACAGATTACACAAGCATGTCACACATACAGAAATGTCCCTTTAGTTTGCTGACTTCTGAGATAGAAACAGGCCCTTATACTAAGACCCTCTGCCACATGACAGTAATACGCCTAGCATACATTCTAACAGAAAGTAAGGATGAGTGTATACACCAGAATACAGATGTGGAAACATCCATATTTTGCTTAAAAAAAAATCTGAAATGCTACAAAGCACTGGGGGCCTACACAGCAGTTAACAGAAATATAGTTCATAAATAGCCTGAATATAATGAGCTTCAATTCCTGCTTCCTGGGAAAATAATTCACGTTTTCATTTTCATTCCATTTTACTTTAATTCAGCCTTCCCTCATCACAGTATTTAAAATACTTACAACTCATGGAGGGTAAAGCAATTTTGTATTAACTTGCCTTCACTGTACACAGACAGTTATGGCAGAACAAAAAGTGTACAGTATTGAAATTCCTCCCACCTTCCCAAACCAGGAACACAAGCTAGCATGGGGATTTTAACAGATGAGAAAAAACCTGCCATAGCAAGTCAGCAGGTTAAAGTAAATTGTTATGAACTTCATTGAAAGAAATTTTCTTCAAATAACAAAAATACCCTGCTTTTCTCTTTACATACACAATTCTGACACTTGCTTTACTTGAAGGTAACAGCAGCATTGCTGCATACTCACTATATTTTACCTATTTCCTGCTATGTTACTCAGCAGATAAAATGCATTTACCAACAACAAAGTGTATTTGATCTTCATTTCAAAACCCGACCCTTCTTAAAGGGGTAGCTGATCATTCATCATCCACAAAACTGTACTATACTATATTTATTCACAGTAAGTTCCTCTCAATATATCTGGAAGCTGTTCTTGAGATCACACTGCAAGGCAGTAAGTTTAAAAATAAAGCGTACCAAATACAAAATGGTACACAAAACCCACAAGCCTGCAGGATTATCAAACTTATCAAGCACAAGGAGGTCAGCTGGGAAGAGTGGCATCTTTTACTACATTCCTTTACTACATTCCTTTGCTGTTTTTACTTTCAGATACATCAGGACTATATATACTAATACAGTTTGCTATATTTAAAACATCCTTGATACTAGTGCTGTGCCTCCAACCTGATGTCTTCAACACAGTGAGAAACCACACCTCTGGAGATCTGAGGTGGATGATATTTTTAATACATACTTTAAGCATTACATGATCAATAAACGGGTAAACAAATCCAAACCCCTCCCCTTCTAAATCAGTTAATCTTTAATTTCCCTGAATAACTTGAACAAGGATCAAGTAGTCACAAGAGCAACAGGATACCTGTGCTGGTATGAGGGGACTCTGCAGTTAAATACCAGACACGAAAACAAAACATTACTCTGCTGATTCTGCCTCAGCTTGCCAGGGGTCAGCAGACAAGCCCATTAGTTCCCTTTTTACCCACACTTGCCCACAGGGAGATAATACTTGCTACTTGAACTAAGATGGTTCCAACCCCGATTTGAATTCATAATTGAGATCAGCTCAAAGTGGTAACAAATGTCAGCAATAAATATAAGTTTATGACAAAAGTGAAAAAGGAAGAGTCCCTCAGGTACTACAGTTACCTCATCCTTGCTGCTACCTTCAGGGAGACAGATGTGCATAACACGTAGTCCAATCTGCCAAAGAAAATACTTAAAATTACCACAGGCAAGTAGCTCATGTTTAATACTAAGCGTATTGGCTATAACTTACCTCTTTGGCAAAGTTCTTGTTTACTTCTTGAATCAAATTATCATTATGTGCCTTGAGGGAAAAGAAAAAAAACAAACAAAACAGAAACTAAGTTTTAAAATAATAAATATACATTTAAAATTGTGAGTGCACTAATTCACAGGTCTATGCAAGAAACGTAGTGAGGATGTTTGTGTTTACTAGCAGTCAAACAAATAAAAAGTCCTATCAATTCTAAGAAAGAAGCAGAAAGCCATCCAGGAAATTTATTTTGGCTTGACCAGTTTAAGTGTGTGTTGACTTTAGCCTGGCTTTTATAGCCAAGCGTGGCCATTTCTTTAAATTAAGTTTACCATTTAAGAAAGGTACTGGTCCATATCTGAAGACACTGTTCTCCATCCAGCCATGTAACAAAGATGACACAGGCATCAGCAATACTACCATTTCCTGCAGCTTCCCTGTACCATCTAACAACACTGGTTTTATTACCACCACATATAAGGCGAATCACTATCATCACATATTACTGGGAGTTCTATCAACAAAGAAGAGAAGTTATCGGCTCCTCCCAGTTGCCAGCAGACACCTACACTTGGACAGAAGCATCTCCTGGACAGATTTACCTGGGAGCCCATCTCACTCAGGAATCCTCCACCCTAAGGTCTCTACACCTATATGCACAGTATATATTACAAAATCTAATCATAACAATCACAATTGAATTATACCTTCAAATTCCTCTTGAATCTTGAATATTTTTGTATACTGTAACAATAAAACTGAGAATTCAACATCCAGACCTACAAACCTCCTACCAACAACAGATCAGTGAGGGCTCCACACTCAAAAATGTTTGTAGATTCATAACAAAATGAACAAAACACTTCTCACAGCTATAGGATTATACATAAAACCTGTCTTCCAAACCAAACAAAATAATTTCAAAAGGGTTTGTTACAATTTCATGAATGCATCCTGCGTAGCTTTTTGCACAAGATTCAGTGTCAGTGACCTCCCACCAGAGCTGGGCTGCTCACTTCATTGCTAGCTGCCAGCACTGGCTTTGACTGCCTATGCATCACCCAAAAGTATTTTGGTTCAAGCCAATAACAATTTACCAACCTGTTAATCCCACATAGTTCAAGACTCCTGACAATAAAAAAAAAGCATTTTAAAGGACAGGGTCCATGGAAAAGATGGGGTGAGGGCTTGCCCTCCATCCCCTGGCACCCTCCTCCAGCGCTAGTCCAGCGCTGCCTGCATCCCTGTTGCCATGCTACCAGTCTCCCACTCCCCAAATCTGGCAGCTGGGGGCGAGGGGCAGCACAGAGGCTGCTCCACTGAGAACACACATGGAGCTCACACTGTGGCAATGGAAGAAGGGAGGGGATTAAGGACACCTCAGCAGCTGCTCCCCTGTGCCAGTAAACATGGAATTGTATCCCCACAATGATGTATAAACACCAGGAGCACTTGAGAGGTTTATCTGGGATTCAGCCACCAGCGGCAGCACGCTGTCCCCTGCAGTACCCCTACAGCTCTGGCTGGTGAACGCTCACCTCGTGTGTGCATAGGAACTCCCTTCCCTGAACAGGTTCCCACCACCAACCGAGGAGAGGAGAGACACAGGAGAGGACAGAGCTCAGGACACGGGCTGGCAGAGCGCAGGGGAGCTGGGGGTGCTTTGCTGAGCTTCCCAGGGCAACAGCTCTGCTGCTAAGCAGGATCCTGCTGCCACATATTAGTTTTCAGCTTCCACAAAATTAAGAAGCAGACAATCTTTTTTTTTCCCTGTTGCACAGCCCCAACACAGTTCAACACAGACAATATGCAATGCAGTTATCAATCTTGCTATCAATTCAGGTTCAGATGGCTCAAGAGGAAAAGAATACATCTACAACCACTCCAGAGCAAGCTCAGCCTGAACTCCTCGTTCCCAGTACTGCTGGCAAGGTGGTGCCAGGTAAAACTGACTACTTTCACCTGGGAGCAACTGGCAAAGGAGATAATTCTGCTGCCCTCCAACCACTTCTCTGGGTGCAATGCAGCACAAGAGCAGCATGAATCTTAAGGCTCTGCCCACGTTACCCAGCAGAGCAGCATACCACAAGAGCATCTGCAGACTAAAACAAATCTTCTTTGCACCAACAAATACGTACCTAAAATGAGTTCTCTTGCAGTCCTTACAACCAGACTAGACCTGGAGTGACTGACAGCTGAACACCATTTGGGTGTGAATTTCATCCAGAAGGATCTAGCCCACATGTTCCTGCAGCCAACTCATGATACAAACCCAGTAGGGTAAACAGAGACAAATGGGACATTCATTTAAAGCACAGTGATGACACAAACCAAAACACGGATGTAGATGCATCCCAAATTACAGCACAAGTGAGCTGGAACCTCCCACTCCTCACACAATGCTCTCCCACCTTAGCAATGTCCCTTCCCACATGACATCATAAAACACTCATGTGGCTCTGCAGAAAACCAGACTCAGGGCCTACTGTGGCCAGCAAGCCTTCCCAGATGCCTCCAGATCAGAGTAGATCAATCTAGCTCACAGTGAAACTGGGTGGAGACAAGACAGTAGTGAGGAACAACAGGTCAGTCAGAGGACAGACCACTGCTTTTCTAGCAGCCCTTAAGCTTATAGCCATAGAGGGCTATTTGAAAACATTAAACAGCAATTACCCTGGGAGGGTAAAAGACAGGAGAGCTTGTTCAATCAGCCTCTCTAGATCTACTGAAATAAAGCTGATGCATAATTGCCTAGATTCAGTAGTACTATTTCAAAAATATTTAGTTATGTTTTAAAATGAAAACCTACTGGGTCAAAGATTCAGCATGCTCCAACTCAAAACCAACAGGACCATCCTAGGAAATGGGACAGTAACCTTTCTGCCCACACACCTCTGGGTCCCACTCTAAATAACATCCCCAGTTTCTTGGCCCAAAAGCTGATGAAACGTGAAGAGGAACATCTCTCAAGCTTGCAGGGAGAGCAATTCTCGTCTGAGTTTGTTAGCTTATTTCAAGGACAGCACTGCCAGCAGGATGGCAAGAAAAGTTCTTCACAGTTTAGTAAGCTATCAACTACTAGGAGGTCACTTCACCTTAGAAAGTGCTGCTACATCTACAAGATACCAACCTTTTACACAGATCATTTATTTCACATGGGCCCTTTTGAGCTGACTGGGACTTTTCAGTATGGTCTTCCTCTCCTTAGGCCTGCAGTAATGCAGTCATAAGTTGCAGCTGCCCAAAGGCAACAAGGCCAGCAGGAAGCACCAGGCTTTCCTTAACCCTGGCAACGTTATTTCAGAGGTGCGAGGTGAAGGGAGGCCCACATTTTCAGGCATGTAAACAGGTTTTTCAGGACTGCAACAAAAGCTGCTAACTTAATAAAGGATGAGAACAACTGCTTTGACTTTTAACTATGACAATCAACTCAGACAGCCTGTGAGGAAAGGTGATCTATACTTACCACAGGGAAGACTGTATTAGCCAAGGAAGGAAGTGCTAAAACGATTTCCTTCCTTTGCAAACCTTTCCCACAGCCTGAAGTTTGCTGTGGCTGTTTCAGGCCTGGAGAAGAGCTTATGAGACTCTGATTCCTCCCTCAGTCTACATACTGGTGCAATTACCTTCTCCTGTCACTTTGCCTGAATAAGGTACTTTCTGCATCATGTGCTTCTGGAGCTTCAGACCACCAAAGGTACCACAGGGGATCTCTCACAGCCAGCAAGCACGCAGACGTACTTTACCTGAATAATGGCAAGTGTTGGCTCAAGCCGAGGGTTGTCTCTTTTAAGAGAGGCCAAGGATTTCTTTGCGTTCTCAGCGATTCTGCTGCAACACAATAACAGGCAAATCTTTAGCAAAATAAACTTGCCTAATACCAGGCAGCAAAAACCTGAATACACGCTTAGGCACATACGCTTTTAATCACAAAAATTACTTATGGCTGTAAACTATGAAGGCTGCCATTCAGTATAGAAAACCTTAAGAAACCAAAACACCTTTGTTTTACAGCTATGTGCATCACTGCTCTGACATGCCTCAGAACTTTAAAGATAGCCTATGCTATTTCATGAGAAGGCTTGTCCAGCTGCTCCATGGAGGTGCAGCTGGGCACAACCACCACCCCAAGCCCTTGCCTCGGGGTGCAGAGGGTCCTTTATTTCCACACTCTCAGTCCAGGTGGTGAAAGAAGCAGAGGCCTTTACACTTGGGGCTGCTACTGATTATCACCAGCCCTAAGAGCAGCAAACCAGCCACCTTCATGGATGCTATTCAAAACTGTGGGCAGCAGGGAGACAGAAGAGCTCTGTTTGCAATGCTGCTTCTTGGAAAAACCAGCAGCAGCCAGGCACTGGAAATTCTTTCTGGAAAAAGTTTCTGGGTAAGTGGCTGGCAGCTCTCTTCTGTCACCTCCTGTTCATGCAAATAGTAAGATGATGCTTACCCAGCAGGGGAAGGCAGAGACCACCTGAAAAACATCTGTCTGTCCCCCACAGCAGGGACTCAGGGAGGAAAACACACCTCAGAGTGCTTTTTTGCTACCTCATACCCTCCCCCTTACAGAAGCCAATGACAAATTCAGGTCAATACCGTGGCAGGCAAACCGTCCCAAGTGAGGTTGAAAACGGGGGGCGGGGGAACACGCGACGAGGGACGGCACACACGGCACGTCCTCCAGGCACACATCCATGCGCAGCCTCACCTGAGCCACCGCCACGTACCGCACGATTTGCTCACCCTCAAAATACCAGCAAAAAAACCCCAAGGGCTGCAGGGAGGGAGGAACTACACATTTCACCACGAGTCCACCTCCACTACCCAGCGGGGCATCAC
>NW_008608906.1:11197-14233 GCF_000691845.1 Merops nubicus | reverse complement strand
TTTTACACGGAACCAGGACACACATTCCTCCATGTTTCATACTGACTGACTGACTTAAAGCCATTCACACTGCTGCTGGCTGTGGGGCTTTCCATGGAGACACCTGGCTGATCACTGGGTCTGTGTGACTACTCTGTTTGTGGTCTGTCAAAAGTGCTTCATGGATCTTGCTGCAGAGTCTAGGAAGGAAAGGCTCCTCCAGCGTCTCCAACTTGTGAGCAAGTACACCAAGCACAACTCCTGATTTTCCATTGCTTCAACTTTGGAACCATCTAGTCATGGATTTAATGATCCAAATGAACTCAAGAATCACAGAACAGTTTCAGTTGGAAAGGATCTTGAAGATCACCTAGTTCCAATCCCCCTGCCATGGGCAGGGACAGCTCCCACTAGACCAGGTTTCTCAAAGCCCCATCCAACATGGCCTTGAACACTTCCAGGTATGGACCATCCACAGCCTATCTGGGCAACTTCTCCAGAAGAACTTCTGTTCTCCTGAAGCCTTCCCTTCTCCAGGCTAAAAAGACCCAATGCTCTCAGCCTGTCCTCATAGGAGATGTATTCCAGCCCTCTGATCATCTTCATGGCCCTGTTCTGGACCTTCTCCAACAGATCCATGTCCTTCTTACACTGCAGCCCCAGAGCTGGATACAGAACTCTAGGTTAGGGTCTCACTAGAGCAGAGAATCACCTCAACCTGCCAGTCACACTTCTTTTGAGACCATCCAGGACCACCTAAAACCCATCTACTGGTTCCAGCAAGGGGCACTCATAAATGGTGCTTTAGAATTCCCAGCAGGCAAGAACAGTAGAACAAAACACAAGCCAAGGCACAGCAGAAGCTCTGACAGTGTCCCTCTACCAGGCAAGAGACAGGGAAAGTTCAGAGGAGAGTAAAGAATTTAACCACAAAGAGGCAAGAAAGCAAGAGGAAAGTAAATGTGGTAAAGAATAGCTCTGAAGGTCTGTCCTTGTGCCTTCAGGAGGGCAAATATGTGACTCCTGCTGAGGAAGCACTGAGAACAAATGTGCTCTCAAGAATCACTCCTCTGTTCCTGAGATTGTCTACTGGGAAAACTTTATTCCACTCCTTTCACCCTAAAAGGGTGACCTGCAGCTCTGTTGCTATCAGCATTAAGTTATCTGGTGGATTTCTTAACTCTATAACACTTGGAACCATGTCATCAGAAAAGAGGTACTCAGCTTTGAATTCTATTTTTGCTTCTAGCTCCCATGTTTGCAGGAGAAATATCTGAAATACAAAGGTAGGCAGACTAAAGGTCAAAGAGTCCATCAGGACACGTGCCCTTTTTGACACCTGAAACAAGTGATTTTTCAGCATTAGCTTACAGGCCTGAGTCATGGTTTTGGAGCATGCGGCAACTGCCACCTTGACCTCTTGACTGGCCCTGAAGGGTATCATTCAGACACACCTAAGCCAATTTTCAGAGTGGCAGGGAACAGCACATCTCCTGCCTCCTCTGCCCCTCGTGACCTTGGCAGCAAACATTACAGCATCACCCAGTGAAAAAGAGGAAATCCATGGGAGCACTAAGCCAGGACACACTGAGTTTTATCAGTATAGCCAGTAAAACCATCTGTTTGAAGACTCCTCCATTTGTCTTCATTAAACTATGACTCTTTGGTAATTTTTGAGCATTTTATCATTTTGGACAGACCAGGTCATGTGGCCCGTTGTAGGGTTCCTGGGTAAACAAAAAGGTAGGAGGTTGCCAGTATTTGGGCTAAAATGAGAGGATCATCAGATACAGTCAAGGTGAGATAACTATATTTTTCCACCCATGACGTGTCCCTTAATGTGGCTCTCTGTGACATTAGGTGTGCATCATATGGTTCTCAGTTGCATGAAAACATTGGCATTTGCCTCTTGGAGCCAGGCAAGTTGACCACCCTGGATACACATCAACATCAATACCACGGAAGAGCCTGCAGGCTGTCAGATCCCTCATCATGGACTGCCTTAAAATACATGGCAGAACTTCCCAACGTGAATTATGGGAATACACCTTAATTTGTTTACAAGCTGCCTTCAGACTTCAGCATCATGAAATCTACTCTGCTTCCATCGAAAGGTCTATGATACACCAAACACAGCCATGTAAAATCCAAGTGGGGGGACGCTTATTAATTTTATACCAAAATGTATGTAACAACTCAAATAATTCAAACTGCAGAACAAAACCCACAGCACTGCTGCAAACAGCTCTGAGCATTTGTACATCTCATGTATGACAGCTTCAGTAAAACCTTAACAGGCATTTACTCTGAAATACAGCACAAGAATCACCTGCACTCTTCTCATCAGGGCTCCCTGCAGAGCTGTACCACATGAGGACCAATGAATATAATTGGTGGGTCAAAGATACAGAACTTCTAAAGTCATTTTTGCAACTGGAAAATAAAGTAAACTATAACCATGTTTCATGCAGCATTCATGCTTTTCTAAAGCTCTGTTTAAATGCAGCTATCACAACTTCACCAACTAAAACCCAAGCCTTCAAACAATAACAGGTATTTTACCTAAATGTGTGAATCCTGATGAGTTCAGAATCTCAGCTGCCATAATAACTTTCTAGTCCTTGTGATAATGAAAAAAATGCCTTCTTTGCTTTCAACTGCTCCTCTGGAAACAGACTCGGGAGGATTTCAAGTGCTGCAAAACAAGAAAGAGGACAAAACCCTCCCATATGTTAAATATTTGTGAGTGATTTTTATGGTGACTGTATTGCTCTTCAGGGTTGACCCAAAGTTTTTAAGCACAAAGCATAACCACAGCATGTTACACAAAATGGGCTTCAAACAGCAAAGCTTCTTAAATATTTTCAACACAAGTTATTCATAGAAAATGTGGGTTTCAAAAAGTCACTAGGAAACAAGAGAGAAGAAATATCCACTCTAGAACAGACACCAGTTCATCCCGCTCTATCAAAGTTAAATAAAAAGTTTTAGGCTCATTTTGTCCAGTACAAATGAGTACCATAAAAACCCCACTCCAAACCAAACAACAACAAAAAA
>NW_008608906.1:0-11166 GCF_000691845.1 Merops nubicus | reverse complement strand
AGGGAAACTACTACAACGTCTCAAAATACATCTGGAACTCAGGAGTTTCCAATATTCTAGCCCAGAGTTCTGATATGTGAGAAAAACATCCCAATGAGTGCTTGTCACAGAAAGACAATCCTCCCCCTCAAACAGCAGAACTGCGCTAACATCTCCCAGACTGACTCAAGCAGCGACTTTGCTACTCTGTGGGTATTTTGTAACTTTCCTGGGATATTTCACATTGACAGAGAATCCCACTCACTAGGTTTAAGGTTTGTCCCCTCCTCAGGGATGGAAAATCTCCTGACGGCACATCCTCTGAAATAATTCTCAGAAACTGAGAATTTACTCACTACAACTCAAACATTAAACTGTACAGTTACTTGGTTTGGAGATATGTGTAAAGATACTGTGGAAAACCACATTTACAACCACACATCTTACTCCAACCTGTGGGCAAGATCCTCACCTTAGATTTCAGTGAGGGCAGCCTTTGCTGGCAGAAGCAAGTACCTCTTTTCTCCAAAGGCCTCTGTTCAGCTCAGCATCTGTCCTCTTCCCCCCCACATCGCACTCCTTCCCATGCTTTTCACCAATTTATAACCTCAAAACTTGAGAAACCCCATTATAATACTTTCCCAGATAAGAACTCTCTATCTGCACTTAGTTTTATTAAAACCTGTGTTTCTTGACTTGTGTTTCTACCCAGAGTCTTCTCCCAGTGACTGTCCTGGCTCTTAGTTACGGATTGTTTGTTGATCAGTTGTCAGAAAACCCTTTCCCCTCCACCCATCAGGCCAGGAAAGTCAGTGCCTAGCTTCCTTCTGCACTGCAAAGCACACCTCAACTAAGCATCCCATGCACAAGCAGAAATTTATACTGCGTGCAGTTCACTGTTAGCTCTCAACAGGGGGTAAACACAACACTGACCAGGTAACTCGAGTGACAGCTCACTGCAAAACCACTACAGCACCAAGAAGCCTTTGAGAGACAGGCTTAAGGAAGCAGGTGTATCTTATCTGCAGCCAAACACTCAGACACTGCAGACAATGAGGTATCTTAGTCATTCTTAAACAGGCCATTAAAAAGCAAGGGTCACCATATCTTAGCAAAACACACACCCTGCAAAGCTCCAGAGATCTTTCCATCAAGAACTGCGATCTCACCTGAAATCACCAGAGGTGAAGGGCAAACGCTGCAAAATCCCTTTGGATGCTGCCATGTCTTTCAGCTGGCATGGGACAGTGCAGAGCAAGGCAGGAAAAACAGTGCCCTCGCTGCTTCCCAAACAAGCCATGCACATTTGGCCAGCACACAAACACCCGAGACACCCAGGAACTGGGGCTGTGTGTTAATTAGTTAATTAATAATTCACTCTAGCAGTTCAAACAGCACAAACTGTTGGAACAGCTTGCAATGAGCAAGCCAGGCAAACGCTGCAGAAAGAGAGCACCCGGGAGGAAGCCACAGATCTTCCTGCACCAGGCCAAGGAGCTGTCACCTCCTCCCGGGTCTGGGCATTTTGGCAGTGCTCGTGGCCTCGACTAGCTGCTCCTGAGACTGACTCTTTCCTCATCTCTCCCAGAGCCAAACCTGAGAGAAAGGGGGAAAAAAATCTTTACAAATTGTTTGCTGCAGACAACAACTGCAAGGTCCTGATAATTACCTTTGAAGAGTGGCTGAAACATTTCTCTTCTGACCAAATTCACCATCCCAGCACGAATCCTCAGCATGCAGCTGCCCTCTATCTGCAGGATCCCCCTGAACTTACAGAACTAATGCTCAGGAAAAGAGAAAATGCCACATCAAAGAGCAATAAATTATTTTGGAAAGTGCTCTTCTTTCAATCACAGTGAAACACCATAAAGGGCTGAGTAGATCTGTGTAAAAATTACTGAGTTTTGGTTCTGTCACCAGACATTTTTGTTTCAACTGCGCACACACTTGGTTCTCAGGACGACAAGATGGGAGGCATTTGGGGAAGTTGTTTTTTTAAGTTTATATACATTATCTGAATACGCTCTCCTGTGTAAAACACATTCTCATTTTCCACCTTTTCATAAGAAATTCTTAAGTGTTTCAAAACTCTTTTTTTTGACCAAAATAAGTAGTTTTGGTATCCGCAACATTGTACCGTGGAAAAAAACAGCCATCTGAAAACATATCTGCCAGCTGCAGGAATCAGCACTGTCTGCAAGTTCCCAGATGCTTTCAAACCCCATCAAACCTAATGAAAGCTTATTAAGGCTGACCTCCCCCTCCTTGGAGACACCCACTATCTTGTACATTTGAGTCACAAAAGCTTAATAATAATACCGAGCTTATGTAGAACACATTTCATTACTGAGCACACAGAAACAGCAAAGGGAAACAGGTGCAGGGAGGGGAAGCAAAATGCCATGCATGGTCTTTGAGGTCAGCAACAGATCAACAACTGATGCCCAACCCAAGTCCCAGACATGCCTCCTGCAGGGGGCCAAGAGAGACAGGAAAGGTACTCATGAAACGAAGGGGTCAGAACAGCAAGAGGCACCCTAAGGAAGAAAATATACCAGCCCCTCTCTACCCTCGCCCTTCCCCAGTGCTACTCAGGTCCCCTGCTCCCCTCTCACCAGGAGCTTTCACCAGAGAGCATTGAACAGTGGATTCTAAGCCAGAACCCAGGGCTGTGTGAATGAAAAGGTGCCATCCAGATGTTCCCCACATGCATGCAATGCAGCTGAGATCCCGCACGCAGAGGAAGGAATAAGTGCAATTTTATGTTTGTGCATGGAGAGTGGTCTCTGTGGCACAATTCCAACACCCTCTCTTCGGACAACACCTTGCCTATGTCCTCCTCAACCTGTCAGCTGATTCTGCTGCCATCACACACTTCGTTCTTGAAATCATATCCTCTCTTGCAACCCTCCTTTCACACCTCCATCTGTTCCTTTGGGTGACCTTCCCATTCTCCTCTTCACCCCCTCCCCCACCCTCCCCATCTCCCTGAGCTTCTCAGGAGTCCCAGTCTTCCTTTTTCTCCTTCCATCTCACTTCCAGTCTCAGCCTCTACTTCTTGTTCACATCCCACAGTTCTTCCCCCTCTCCCAGCTTATCTTTCCATCCACACTAGGTATTGGCACATCTTTCCAGTGCTCTTGCTGCATATCTTGTGATATCTTTTGAACCAGCTGAAACTTCAGTATGGCTAAAAGCACAGCTCCTAAATTTGTCTGGCCCAAAATCAAGACATCTCGTCTCAGAACTTGCTCTGGGATTTCACACAAAGGAAGCATCCTATTTTTTTTTTGCAATGTCTGTATGGTTATGCACTTTGCTATCTACCCTTACTCTTTAGGCCGTCTCTCTAGTTTTTTTCCATTTTGGTTGCTGTGAGTTGCTCTTCTCAAAGCTTCACAAATGGCATTTTGGTCTTCCCCATACCCATTAAGAAGGCTGCCACAAAGGTCACTTTTCACTGCTTTAACCAAGTCCTGCAGCTGGGCATACAGCTGATGGACAATATTACCATTGGCTATTTTAGCCAACTGTTTACTCTTCAACACAAACCCAGTCTATCTTGCACACAAAAAGGAAGATCTCCAAGAAGACCATTGCAGATAGCACAGCTAACACAGTATCCATGACCGATTAAAACATGTCTAATTGGATTTGTTTGAAGCCACTGTAACAGGCTGAGTTAAGTACCTATCAGATAAAGGGCTGATAACTAAATTTCCCTCTACTGGGAATCCATCTCCCAAAACTACACGAAGAACAGTCACTGTAAATTCCAAGTGCCTCAATAGCATCCAACCACAGCAGCTTGTAGAGGTTATGTTGTTAAGGTTTGTCTTCCCAGCCTCAAGACAGATGAGATTCAAGCCCTCTGAATAATTGATCAAACTTTCTCAGCTCACAATCGGAGCAATCAGCAATAGATCATACAAAGGGAAAGTGAACACAAAGTCTCTTTAATGACTGACTACTTAACCCCACCGATCATGACGTCAACCTATCTAAGGCACATAAGAGGCTGCTTTTCAAAATAAAACTGCCTAACGTTTTTAGATAACCTCCCCTGATAATTATGACTACTATTTACATAAGAGTCGCCTCTAGAGCTGAGCAGCACCACGGAAGGACTTAACCAGGCCAGATGGTGCACACTTGTTTCCCACGTGCATGGGAACCAAAAGAACACTTCAAGAAAGTAACATGCAATAAACATTTCAGACTGCTGCAGCTGGATCCCTCAGGAAGTGCTGGCATCATTACTTTGAGCAAAGGCGAGGCACAGAGCTTCATTTCACAAACCCTGGCACAGCTCACAGCACTCTCACTGCTGCAGAGCTTCCAGCATGGGGCCTCCCATGCTTCCTTCCATCCACAGCCACACCACCTCACACACGGGACTTCCTCCATAATTGCCTGTCTGCACTGAGCGGGACCATTTCACAGTGACCTCAGCATACTAAACCAGTGCTACAGCCATTAGCAGCAAGGCTCTGGGGCCACATTTGATCTGAGCTGTCCTACATCCTCAAAAATGTTTGCTTTGGTACCTCACTTGTGTATTCACGCCTCCAGAAGCATTTTTTAAAAGCCTGGCTCTAGGGTCTGCAAGCCCAGCGGCCCTTTAGCTTTTTTTCTCTCAAAGAAGGAACCCTGCCCACACCTCTGCAGCTGCATCCCAGTTCTTCAGCTGATGCACCCCCCACCCTCTCCTCCTAGGCATACAAAGTTGCTTATCTTTACAAAGAATAATGGCCAAAACAACCTCTCCTCAGAGGCAGCATCCCTGGAGAATACCCCCCACTTGAATCAAAACAGAAAGGGAACAGATTTAAAATGTTCTCCAGCTTATTTTGCAGCTATTTTGAAGTCTCTGGATTTGAATGTTTTCTCCTGGGGACAGGTGCATAAGCAAAAATACAAGCTCTTTATAAAACTGTTTCACATATTTAGAAAAGAACATACAATCAATATTTCCCACAAAATGGGTATTTTTCAGATTTGCTTTCAACACACCCAGATGTGATGCAGGTTTATTAATAGCAATTTAAGCTTTATTAATGCTACAAAGTGAAACAAGAGAGGTAACACAAAAAAAAAGAAATAATAAAAAGAACCTAACAGCTCTGATTATTTTCCAAAAGCAGCTTTTTCATACATACCAGCATGGTACTAAGCTCAGCTCAAGTCCACACTTCACAGGAGACAGAGCTCACGCTGCTATGATGCCCTGAGAAAACAGTGCTGAGGAATCGTCCTTGCCCCAAAAGGGACCTTTACCTGCACTGAGAGACACAGAGCTGCAATGGGTACAGACTGCATGGCAGGTGTCCCAGCTCCTAATGCCACCACCCAAATTCAAGACATGCCTCTTCATGCCATCCAGAAAGACATGGGAAGCTGATCAACGTGACTCTAGATTGTTGTTGCCAGTTTATCCACTTACTTCTTTAAAGAAGCCTCTACCAGTTTTGCCCATGTTTTCACATTAACACGGATCTTAAGAGCCAAGAGAACAAGCGTGTCCCCCTCTGGACTGCTACACCACAGCTCCTTCCTAGCATCTCCTCCAGGCAGAAGTAATTCACTCAGGGTTCAGTTACTGTGCCTGGGATCTTATTACTGCACTAGTAAGTTTTAGTGCCACATTATATCACCATGATACCTGTGCACAGGAAGTGATACGGATACACAGATAGAGATTGTTTAATTAAGGGCTTGTTCAGATGACCAGCAGACCTTCAGCAGAGTGAAGGTACCTTTGGGTGCAATACACACAGCCCACTCACCCCCACAACAAACAGCACTGCTGGTGGGAAGTGTGGCTAAGCCCAAGTGCCACAGACCATGGTAGAGAACTCAGACATCTCGCCAGCTCTGCTGCTTTCTCTCTGCATCCTAAGATGGGAAAAACAAAACCCAGATACAAAGACATGAACTTTCAAATCAAAGCAAATACATTTCCTGCCTTTAAAAACCACTCTGATCAGTCACAAGCATATCCCCTCCTAAATATATTCTCTTTGGAGGTTTTTAGTTTCAAAATGTACAGAATGTACTTAATGCTGTGAGGATGCTCTAAAATTACTTAGATTGGAAAAGTCCAACTGTTAACTCAACACTGCCAAGTCCAAACCTTGTCCACCACATCCCTCAGCACCACATCTACACATCTTTTAAATACCTCCAGGGATAGTGATTCTACCATTGCCCTGGGCAGCCCCTTCCAGGGATTGACAACCCTTTCAGGGAAGAAATGTTTCCTAATACTCAACCTAAACCTCCCCTGATGCAACTTGAGGCCATTTCCTCTTGTCCTATCAATTGTTACCCAGGAGAAGACACCAACCCCCACCTCACTACAACCTCCTTTCAGGTAGTTGTATAGAGTGAGAAGGTCTCCCCTGAGCCTCCTTTTCTCCAGACTAAACAACCCCAGGTCCCTCAGCTGCTCCTCACAACACTTGTGCTTCAGACCCTTCACCAGCTTTATTGTCCTTCTTTGAACATGCTCCAGCACCTCAATGTCCTTGATTTAGTGAGGGGCCCAAAACTGAACCCAGTATGCAAGCTGTGGCCTCACCAGTGCCAAGTCCAGGGACATGATCACCTCCCTGCTCCTGCTGGATGCACTATTTCTGATACAAGCCAGGATGCTGGTGGCCTTCTTGGCCACCTGGGCACATACTGGCTCATACTCAGCCAGCTGTCAACCAACACTCTCGGGTCCTTTTCCAACAGGCAGTTTTCCAGCAACTCATCCCCTGACCTGTAGCATTACCTGGGGTTGCTGTGACCCAAGTGCAGGACCTGACACTTGACCTTGTTGAACCACATACAATTGGCCTGGGCCCATTGATCCAGCCTGCCCAGATCCCTCTGCAGACCCCCCGTACCTTCAAGCAGATCAACACACCTGCCTAAGCTGGTGTCATATGCAAACTTACCGAGGGTGCCTTTGATCCCCTCATCCAGATCATTGACAAAGATATTGAACAGAGCTGGCCCCAGAACTGAGCCCTGGGGAACACCACTTGTGACCAGTCACCAACCAGATTTAACTCCATCCACCACCACTCTTTGGGCCTGGCCATCCAGTCCATTGTTTTACCCAGAGAAGTGCCCACTCACCCAAGCCATGAGCAGCCAGTTTCTCCAGAAGGATGCTACAGGAAATGGTGTCAAAGGCTTTACCAATGTCTAGGTAGATAAAACCCACAGCCTCACCCTCATCCACTAGACGGGTCACCTTGTCATAGGAGATCAAGTTAGTCAAGCAGGACCTGCCTTTCATGAACCCATGCTTACTGGGCCTCATCATCTGGTTGTCCTTTACATGCCTCATGATAGCACTCAGGATGATCTTCTCAATAACCTCCCCCAGCACTGAGGTCAGACTGACAGGCCTGTAGTTCCCCAGATCCTCCTCTGTCCCTTCTTGTAGATAGGCATTGCATTTGTGAGTGTCCAGTCAGCTGGGACTCCCTTGGATAGCCAGGAGTGCTGATAAATGATGGAAGGTGGTTTGGTGAGCACTTTCACCAGCTCCCTCTGTACCCCTGCGTGGATCCCATCCAGCCCCATAGACCTGTGTGTGTCTAAATGCTCTAGCAGGTCATTAATGATTTCCTCTTGGATTTCAGGGGCTTCATTGTAGTCCCCTTCCCTGCTTCCCAGCTCAGGGAGCTGGGTGCCCTGAGAACAACTGGTCTTACTATTAAAGATTGTGGCAAAGAAGTGTCATGGTTACAGGGGCTGGGACCAGTTTATCCTTATGTGGGTAGAACCAAAACTGTATATTCTATACTCTCTATGTCAATGCTCATGGGCTGTTAAGAAAATCATGGGTAGCAGCTGCCCAGGACAGACCTCACACCCCAGGCTATAACAGATAAGGAAAGAAGTTCAAGGTCAGGGGAGATGTTAACACCTTCCCACCCAGCAGGAGTCCTCCCTGTTAATGGGCCCATCCATGCCTCGCCCCATGACTCATACAGAGCTCCCCCCAGGAGCTATTTCTGTTTAATGGACCATCAAGGACCCACTGCATGACTCATAGACTGATATCAACCCATTGTGAGATGCTCCACCCAGGGGGAGGAGCCAAGTGCTCCCACCTGGATATAAACTGGGGTTCAGTACAGCACAGGGGGCCTTACCCACTGGATTTCCAGAGGACAAGAGCTACCAGATCTTTTCTACGAGACCACTGTTTCATCTGGACTGCTACCACCACCCTAACTACAGAGTATCAGGTTTTATTCTGCCTCTGTCTGTGGTTTTCCTTTGTATTATTGCTTTTATTTTATTTTTCTCTTATTAAATTGTATTTCTGACTTGGAGTCTCTCGCTGGTTTGTTTTCAAACCATTACAAGAAGGCATAAAGTATCTCAGCCTTTTCCTCATCCCTTGTCACCATTTCCACCCACATCCAATAAAGGACAGAGATTGTCCTTAGCGCTCCTCTTGTTGCTGTGTTTATAGAAACATTTTTTTATGGCAGAAGGCAAGTGAAATTCCATCTAGGCTTTGGCCCTTCTAATTTTTCCCCTGCATAACCTCATAACATCCTTGTAGTGCTCCTGAGTTGCCTGCCCCTTCTTCCAAAAGTCATAAACTCCCCTTTTCTTTCCTGAGTTCCATCTAAAGCTCTCTTCAGCCAGGCTGGTCTTCTTCCCCACCAGCTTGTCTTTCAGCACATGGGGATAGCCTGCTCTTGCACCTTTAATACCATTAGAAACATATTCAGATGATCCACAGTCCTCTTTAGCACTGACCTGAACCATGTCCAACCTACACTCATTTCAAATTGGGTTGAAGCCAAAGTTACTGGAAATCAAGCTTCCCTCACTTCTCATCCTCCAGCCAGAAGGAAAAATGAATTATTTAACAATAAAAACCAGAGTAGACTGATGTAACATATCTCAAATCAGCTCAAGTCACCACCTCCCCTGGCAGCCCAGAATCACAGAGGCAGAGAGACCCTCTGGGTGTTACAGCCGCCTCTGAGGGACAGCTCTGATACGAGGGCAGGAGTCAGCACTACCCGAGCTGCCAGGATGCCTCTGCTCCTCCCAAAGCTCCCCGTCTGAGAAGAACCCCCAGTGCTGCCAACGGTGCCACTCACGCACAGGCAGGGCTGGCATCTGTCTGTTGGGTATAAAGCTAAAGAGAACAATCCAAATTTGCCCACTTCAATAACAGCCATAGTTTATATTTGAGTGGAATTAAGCACAAGTACACCATGTGCAAGGACCACCAGCTTATTCAGGCTAACATTAGACTTCCCTCCAGTCTTTTACTTCAAGCTATTATTTCCCAATCAAAAAATTTAGTAATTTTTAAAGAGATAAGGAGATAACTGTTAGATGTGCTTATCATGATTAGACACTGCAAGCCACCAAGTAACTTAATGACCAGAGAGCACACCAGTAGCCTTGAAAGCAGGACATCCCAGAACAAGTATCTCACCTCCACAAGACAAGATGACCAGAGCAGAGTGGAAAAGAAAGAAGTTTGCCAGATCTAGACTAGCACACAAACCAACAGGCAGTGCAAGAGAATAGCTTTGGACCAAGTCGGATGAGTTTGGCAGGGTTTGTTAGCTTGGGTCTCACTGCGGCCCCAGGACAGCAAGAGATGAAAGGAACCACATGGAACTGCAACAAACACAAACGTTTCCAATTCCCTTAAGCAAAACTTAGCCAAAAGCAGGTTGGGAGATGATGATGCACATCAAAGCATCATCATCAAAAACAAAATCCTTGAATCCCCCTCCACTGGAAAGAACAACAGCATTGTGGGTGCCCAGGTCTGACCTCGGAGCTACAACCTATGAAAGGAAAGCTCACTTGGTGCTCTTCTCAGCCTTGCGCTACAACCCAAGGCTGTGCGAACTCATCCAGATGGCTGATTCGACTGCCCTATACACCCAAAACCAACAGCACAGGGTCACAATGGTAGGAGCTCATCTGTCCCCACACCTTAACCAGTTACCCACCAACTACCTCCGCCCAAAGACTGAGCCTGCTCCCAGCAGAAAAGGTACATTCAACAAATTATAACTTTTGTAAATATTTAGAAGAGGCTGAGCTCTTGTTTAAGGAACAAAGCAATAGCTCTGCTGACTTTTGGATTGGGAGGATGTCTAATTAATTAAATGTCCATTATCCATTTCATATTTGTACAGCAGGAACAAAGGTGAGAAGCCAAACAATAGTATTTTTATTAATTAGTAAAAGGATACAAAGTATAAACCAAGGATAATTCAATTATGTACAGAGCACCACTGGTGCCTTTGAACTCTGATTTGAATATCTAACTAATGAAAGGCCAGATTCCGCTAAGTAAAAGTAATATTTACTCTGAACAAACCACGTCAGTTCCTAGTTCTCCTAAGGTCACCTCTGAAGCACTGAACAGCTCCATGTCACATCAGTCTGGGCCTTGCCTAACCTGATCCTTCTTTAGGGACACAGCCTTGAAAGAAAACAAGGAATGGCAAACACAAGTGAACACCACCAAATGACAAAAGGAATAGAGAAATTAGACTCCCATTAAGCCCAAACTTTTTGAAAAGCTCATGCCTAGGATTTTGCTCACAAGAGCTTACAAACCACTATGTGACACCCTAACATCTCTTAAAGGCTCATGTGATTAATTCCCCCCAATCTGGCAAAAGAAACAGCAAAATCAAACTACCTATCTTCAGTAAGTGTTGGTGTTTCTAGAGGAGGAAACTGCCAAGACTGTGACTAACAGTAGCAATTCAGGTTTTGACTTGGTGCTGTGATCTGAAATATTAAGAGAAATACCTGCCCTCCAAGCAGCAGCTTGGGAAATGATGCAGCCAAGACTTAAGCGAGGGTGCTAAAGGTCATCACTGGGCAACAACCTAATCAATCAAAAACCAGGAGGCAATCATCCCCAAAATCATTTGTACCATGGCGTGGGCAGAACACCCAACAACTCCAAGTCTCTCAGATGCAGACAAGTCTCCCATAACCGCAAGAACACCTGGGCTTCATCACTATCTTAAAAGCAGGCTTTACTGTTCCTTTATTCTCCCTAATATTCACCTCTGTGTGCACCCCCGTGCCCATCTCTTCCATGCGGGGGGCAGAGGCGGCACAGCACATCTCACCGCCACCCCCCGCTCCCTGTCAGACCCCGGCAGGAGGGGCAGGCCT